>NC_069501.1:556772750-556957750 GCF_027579735.1 Bombina bombina | reverse complement strand
AGTATTAACCCCTAATCTGCCGACCGGACCTCGCCGCTACTCTAATAAATGTATTAACCCCTAAAGCTAAGTCTAACCCTAACCCTAACACCCCCCCTAAATTAAATATAATTTTAATCTAACAAAATAAATTAAATCTTATTAACTAAAGTATTCCTATTTAAAACTAAATACTTACCTGTAAAATAAACCCTAATATAGCTACAATATAACAAATAATTATATTGTAGCTATTTTAGGATTTATATTTATTTTACAGGCAACTTTGTATTTATTTGAACTAGGTACAATAGCTATTAAATAGTTATTTACTATTTAATAGCTACCTAGTTAAAATAATTACAAAATTACGTGTAAAATAAATCCTAACCTAAGTTACAATTAAACCTAACACTACACTATCAATGAATAAATTAAATCAATTAACTACAAGTACCTACAATTAAATAAACTAAACTAAATTATAAAAAAAAACCCACTAAATTACAAAAAAATAAAAAAATATTACAAGAATTTTAAGCTAATTACACTTACTCTAAGCCCCCTAATAAAATAACAAAGCCCCCCCCCAAAAAATTCCCTACCCTAATCTATATTAAAAAAAGTTAACAGCTCTATTACCTTACCAGCCCTTAAAAGGGCTTTTTGCGGGGCATGCCCCAAAGAAATCAGCTCTTTTGCCTGTAAAAAAAACACAATACCACCCCCAACATTACAACCCACCACCCACATACCCCTACTCTAACCCAAACCGCCCTTAAATAAACCTAACACTACCCCCCTGAAGATCTCCCTACCTTGAGTCGTCTTCACCCAACCGGGCACCGGTGGACCAAAAGAAGACATCCAGAGTGGCAGAAGTCTTCATCCTATCCGGGCAGAAGAGGACATCCGGACTGGTAGACATCTTTATCCAAGCGGCATCTTCTATCTTCATCCATCCGACGAGGAGCGGCTCCATCTTCAAGACCTCCGGCACGGAACATCCTCCATCCCCGATGACTAGACGACGAATGAAGGTTCCTTTAAATGATGTCATCCAAGATGGCGTCCCTCGAATTCCGATTGGCTGATAGGATTCTATCAGCCAATCGGAATTAAGGTAGGAAAAATCTGATTGGCTGATTGAATCAGCCAATCAGATTCAAGTTCAATCGGATTGGCTGATCCAATCAGCTAATCAGATTGAGCTCGCATTCTATTGGCTGTTCCGATCAGGTCTTGAAGATGGAGCCACTCCTCGTTGGATGGATGAATATAGAAGATGCCGCTTGGATGAAGATGTCTACCAGTCCGGATGTCCTCTTCTGCCCGGATAGGATGAAGACTTCTGCTGCTCCGGATGTCTTCTTTTGGTTCATCGGTGCCCGGTTGGGTGAAGATGACTCAAGGTAGGGAGATCTTCAGGGGGGTAGTGTTAGGTTTATTTAAGGGCGGTTTGGGTTAGAGTAGGAGTATGTGGATGGTGGGTTGTAATGTTGGGGGGTGGTATTGTGGTTTTTTTACAGGCAAAAGAGCTGATTTCTTTGGGGCATGCCCCGCAAAAAGCATTTTTAAGGGCTGGTAAGGTAATAGAGCTGTTAACTTTTTTAATTTAGATTAGGGTAGGGAATTTTTTTTATTTTGGAGGCTTTGTTATTTTATTAGGGGGCTTAGAGTAGGTGTAATTAGCTTAAAATTCTTGTAATATTTTTTTTATTTTTTGTAATTTAGTGGGTTTTTTTTTATAATTTAGTTTAGTTTATTTAATTGTAGGTACTTGTAGTTAATTGATCTAATTTATTTATTGATAGTGTAGTGTTAGGTTTAATTGTAACTTAGGTTAGGATTTATTTTACAGGTAATTTTGTAATTATTTTAACTAGGTAGCTATTAAATAGTAAATAACTATTTAATAGCTATTGTACCTAGTTAAAATAAATACAAAGTTGCCTGTAAAATAAATATAAATCCTAAAATAGCTACAATATAATTATTCGTTATATTGTAGCTATATTAGGGTTTATTTTACAGTTAAGTATTTAGTTTTGAAATAGGAATACTTTAGTTAATGAGATTTAATTTATTTTGTTAGATTAAAATTATATTTAATTTAGGGGGGTGTTAGGGTTAGGGTTAGACTTAGCTTTAGGGGTTAATACATTTATTAGAGTAGCATCGAGGTCCAGTTGGCAGATTAGGGGTTAATACTTGAAGTTAGGTGTCGGCGATGTTAGGGAGGGCAGATTAGGGGTTAATACTATTTATTATAGGGTTTTTTAGGCGGGAGTGAGGCGGTTTAGGGGTTAATACATTTATTAGAGTAGCGGCGAGGTCCGGTCAGCAGATTAGGGGTTAATAAGTGTAGGTAGGTAGCGGCGACGTTGGGGGGGCAGATTAGGGTTTAATAAATATAATATAGGTGTCGGCGATGTTAGGGGCAGCAGATTAGGGGTACATAGGTATAATGTAGGTTGCGGCGATGTACGGAGCGGCAGATTAGGGGTTAATTGTGTAATGCAGGTGTCAGCGATAGCGGGGGCGGCAGATTAGGGGTTAATAAGTGTAAGATTATGGGTGTTTAGACTCGGGTTCATGTTAGGGTGTTAGGTGCAGACTTAGAAAGTGTTTCCCCATAGGAAACAATGGTGCTGCGTTAGGTGCTGAACGCTGCTTTTTTGCAGGTGTTAGGTTTTTTTTCAGCCCAAACTGCCCCATTGGTTCCTATGGGAGAATCGTGCACGAGCACGTTTTTCCAGCTAGCCGCTACCGTAAGCAACGCTGGTATTGAGAGGCATATTGAAGTGGCGGTAAATATGCCTCTACGCTCCCTTTTTGGAGCCTAACGCAGCCCTTCAGAGAACTCTCAATACCAGCGTTGTTTAAAAGGTGCGGGAGGAAAAAAAAGGAGCGTTAGCTACGCGGGTCGTTACCGACAAAACTCTAAATCTAGCCGTTTGTGTTTAGCACAGTATGCTAAAGTCTAGGGGGAGAAGAAGCTAGGTTGGTCGTGATACCTGAAGTCCTGAAGTTATTAAGTGAGCAAAACTCGATGCGTGCTAACTTAAGGACTTCGAATATCGCATTGTTTTCAATTTGTAATATGCGCGCTAACCCATATGCGTTTAAAGTTTGTACATGATTAATAGCACTAAGTAACGTGCCACTTGTAATCTGGCCCAGTGTGTGCAATAGTAATAAATAAAGACAGAGCTATGGCTGTTCCCTGTTGTGTTTCAGCACTGCCTACTGCAGCTCCCTCTGCAGGTTGCTGTGTAGTATTGCTACACACTGATGCCACATAGTGCTCAAGAGATGTGCACTCACTTGAACTTCTTCAGTATGCACTAATGAGAAAGGGACACATTTTAACTAAGGAGACCCTGTCAAAGAGGTAAACTTGATAACTGAAGTAAACTAGATTTTGTTCAAATGTGAGCGCTATCATGACAGTTTCAATTGGACGTTCATGACCCTTAAAATTAATCTAGGATGTTGTTTGCAAAAACTGTGCTTTTATGCCGGCATTTTGAACCTTTCTAAACTACTTCCTTTATCCAGTACCTGCTATATATAATAATTTGGGCACAGAGAAAATGTATTAAGGCCTTTTTTCCATATGTGCTGTAAATTTTGCACACTGATGGTAACAAACTACCAGGTTACACAGTTTGCAGAAACTGCAATGTTTCTTAAAGGGGTATATAATGCTTTTTTCTCTTCTTGCATCCAGTAGTGGATCTACTTATCAGAGGGCCCTGCTGCAAAATCATTTTTGCCCCCCCACCCCCACCCAAAGGTAGCTTAGTAGTAAGCAATAGTATTAATATACTGTACATGCTGTTTCATATAATAATTTTGAGGATAGATAGATGGACCTGCTACCTGCTCTAGTAAAAGGCTCCCCTGCATTAGAATTGTACACATTCTGCACACAACAATATATAGACTGGCTGCTATGGGCCTCTCAGCACGGGCCCTGGTGCCACCGCACCTACTGTACCAATGGTAGTTCCACCCCTGCTTGCATCTAAATGAAGGTATTTCAAAATGCATTACAATTAGTAAAAGTATTTCTGTCCCCATGCTTACAAAATAAACATTATTTTTTTGTTCGTCAGAATTGTCAGTGAACAATTAATTCATGAGTATTAGATATGCTCAAACATACTTTTATTCAAGATCAATTAAAACAGATGTAACTTAACCCTGTTTATGCCAAAATATTTAATTTGTGTTCTATTAGAAGCATAATAGAGTTTTGATTTTTTTAAGTGTTGCTTTAACCTCTTCATGCTGTTAGGATGTTCCATGCTGTCCTAATAGTGAGCTTTAATGCCAATGGGATTGCATCGAATGACCTACCATATACAGTGTTCTGCAGCTTTCCCCATTGACAAAGTTAGAATTGGCCGGGGGGGGGGGGGGGGGGGCGTGCCAAGCAGCATAGGTAGTCCCCTATGATCCGATCCCAGCCTTGAAATCGCATGATCGCATTGACGATTGCGTGATTTCATTTTTACTAATATTGTTTTGGCAAATTAACATACTTACTGCTTTCATGATATCTTTAGGAAAATTCCAATGATATACGTGCAAAATAGAGAAAGCATTAATTTAATGAGCATTGTTTTAAAGAGTATTGCATTAGAGACTGGATTAGTATATAACTAAATATTGTTGCAACAATGGTGATATAGTTACTTAAAGTTGAATTAAAGTTGAAATAATGTAGTACAAAACTAGCCATGTATACTTACCTCTTAAAGTGAATGTCAATTTTGATGCTAAAGTGGTCGGTTTTTAAAAATTCGATTAAAAACAGGGGCACTCCGGTTGTTGCAAGCCATTTCTGACATCAGAAATGATGGATAGTTCATCCTCCAATCACGGCTTCCCCCCCAGGGGAATCAGTGTCTGATTTAACGCCGTGATTGGAGGAAGCCGGTTTCCTCATTTTAGACCCAGGAAGAGGCTTTGCAATGGGTGGAGGAAGCTGGAGCTGCTCTCAAGATTAAAAGGTAAGTATTTTTTCACAACAGGAGGGAAATGTAAATTTTGATGAATTAAAGTGCCCCTGTTTTTAATCGAATTTTTAAAAACCGGGCACTTTAGCATCAAAATTTACATTCACTTTAAGTCTTCCTGTCCTTTGATGCTTTTGAAAGAATTGACTTGTATGCTGATAATTATTGGCATTAATGGGTTATGAAACTTATTATAATCAGAATTCACCAAACAGTTAAATATACTTTAAAACAAAATTTATTTTTACCTGATAAATTCTTTTCTTTCTTGGTAGTGAGAGTCCACAAAATTCTTATTCTTACAAGTGGGAATACAACACCTGGCCACAAGGAGGAGGCAAAGACACCCCAACCAGAACATTAAAGCATCCCTCCTACTTCCCCTTCCCTTCCAGTAGTTCATATCCAAGGATAGGAAAAAGCAAGTAAGATAAAAGAGGTAAGTGGTGCAAACTTGAACTGGCGCCAACAGAAAAAAAAACAGGGCGGGTTCGTGGACTCTACCAAGAAAGAAAATCATTTATCAGGTAAGAATAATTACCTAATAATAATTAGATTTTTTTTTCTTTCTAATGGTAGTGAGAGTCTACGAAATCCTTATTATTATTAGTGGGTATATATAATTAAGCTGAGAAGTCCACAAATACAAAGCAGTTACTAGACACCACTGCATGAAGGACTTGGCAGAGGCAAAAATATTGCACCTGTAAAATTTAGTAAAAGTATGAAGAGAAGAACAGGTAGCAGCCTTGCAAATCTGTTCTACCGAAGCCTCATTCCTTAAAGGGACAGTATACTGTAAAATAGTTTTTCCCTTAATGTGTTTACAATTGCTTTTCTTACCAACTGCAGAGTAAAACATTTATGAAAATTAGCTTTTTAAGGTTTATTTGTGTATATTAAAGCTCGTATTTTGTGTTTTGAAGCCACAACCTAATAAAATGGGTTGAGCTTGTAGGTATAATCAGATCTCATTACTTTATCACATTGTGTTCATATACCTGCTTCTTTATCTTATATCTGTCCATAAAACAATCACCAGTACTTGAAGAGAACAATGGAAAATCAAAATGTTATTACCTTATCTCTGCTATATCCCACTAGGAGTGTAATCTCTTCTGCTGGTTGTGTTTACACATCTTATCTATAGCTGGGACCTGCGGCCACAAACTTTCAGAATAGGTGGAGATACCACAGGCTAAATCAACTATTTCAAATGCCAATATAAGGGTAAAGGAGCTACCTGTAAACAATTTAATACACTCCAGCCGGTTAAGTGGATCATTGGGAACAAATTCAAGGGGAGAAAAAAATTGAGTAAACTGTCCCTTTAAGTCCCAGGACATAGAAACCAAAACAGTGGAGTGAGCAGTAATACATTTCAGAGACTGGTGACCTGCTTCTATGCAGTCAATCTGAATGAGATTCCTCAACCAAGAAGACAAGGAAGAAATAGTAGCCTTCTGACCCTTGCACCAGAGAAAAGTACAAACAAACTTTGCGACTGTCGAAATTCCTTAGTAGCATGAAGAAAAAACTTCAATGCCCTAAATACATCTAGATAATGCAGTAATCTCTCCCTAGAACAGGGATTAGCACATAAGGATGGCACCACAATCTCTTGATTAATTTTGTTAGTGGACACTACCTTAGGCAGGAAACCAGGATTAGTTCTCAAAACCGCATTATCTTGGTGAAACACCAAGTAACGAGGATCACACTGGAGAGCAGATAATTCAGAAATTCTATGAGCAGAAAAGATTACCAATAAGAATAACATCTTCCAGGAACGCAACTTAATATCTAAAGATTGCATAGGCTCAAACAGAGCATGCTTTAAGAACAAGAGTAAGGCTCCATGGAGGAGCAATCAGCTTGAAAACTGGTCAGATTCTAACCAGAGCCTGAACAAAAGACTGAACATTGGGCAACTTTTTTTGCAACAGAACAGAAAGAGCCAAAAATTGACCCTTAATAGAACTTGACAAGAGACCCTTGTCAAGTCCCTCCTGAAGGAACTGAAGAATATGTGGAATCCTTATCGTATGCCAAGGAAACCCATGTTCAGCACACCAGGACAAATAAACTTTCCAAACCTTATGGTAAATGTGCCTTGTAACAGGCTTACACGCCAGGACAAGAGTGTCAATCTCAGACTCAGAGAATCCTCTCTGAGCCAAAATTAACCATTCAATCTCCACGCAGTCACCCTCAGAGAATATAGACCTTGATAACAAAATGGAACCTTATTAAAAGGTCCACTCTTTACGCCATGGAGGAGCAGACTACCAAGTCCTGACACCCTCTCTTGTTTGATCCTCGCTATGACTCGAGAAAGGAGTACTATCAGGGGAGGGAAAATAAACCAAATGATAACACTAGCAAACTGCTAAAGCATCCACTACCTCAACTTGAGGGTCCATTGACCGAGATCCATACCTTAGAAGTTGAGTCGAGATGCCATGAGATCTATCTCCGGACAACTCCATTGAAAAACGGGTTGAATATCTCCTGATTCAGAAACCATTCTCCTGTGTGAAGAGCCTGATGACTGAGTTAGTCTGCTTCTCAGTTCTCCACTCCCAGGATGTGAATTGCAAAGATAAGGTTGGTTGCATTGGTTACTCTCTGCTGAAGACAGAATGTGAGCAACCTTTGTCATCGCCAGCGAACTGCGCTTCCCCACCTTTGTGATTGATGTACGCCACCACCATGATGTTGTCTGATTGAAATAGAATAAAACAGATGGAACTTAGACAGGGCCATGCTAGAAGAGAACTGAAGATGGCCCTGAGTTCCAGAATGTTTATAGGTAGAGACATCTCCTGAGGAGATCATGTTAACTTGGCTCTCCTGGAGCCCTAAACTGCTCCCCAATTGGAGAGACCTGCATCCATAGTTTTTATCTCCCAAGATGGGCGTAGGAAGCTGAAACAAATTTAATCTGCACCCTACCAGAGAAGACACTAGTTCTGGGGCCTCCCCTTCATGCAGACTTTGAATCTGTAGCCGACTTCTTGGATTGTTTGTTCTTGTTCCATATTGGGTTTGACTTCCACGTACCTCTGGAGGTTTCAGGTTTGCTTAAGGAAGAGTTCCTCTGTGTCTTTGTCTGGTGAAAGAAGAGAAAAAACCCACAGACCTTCCCTTTGGTCTGGCTTTCTTATCCTGGGGGAGAAAGGCACCCTTACGTCCAGTGACCATGGAAATAATTTAATCCAATCCCGGTCCAAATAAGGACTTTCCTTTAAAAGCCTAAAACAGTAATCTGGACTTTGAGACCATATCAGCTGACCAGGACTTTAACTAAAGCACCCTTCTGGCTAAAACTGCCAACCATGCATTTTTTGCATTGATGCTAACAATCTGAATAATAGCATCATAATTTAATGAATTAGCAATTTGAAGAGCCTGAATGCTATCCTGAATTCAACAGAAACCAACTCAGCTAAAGAGTCACACCAAAAAGCTGCAGCACACGCTACAGCAGCAACACTACCAGCTAGTTGAAAAAGGAGACCCCCCATTTTAGAAAAGTCTTTCAGATAACCTTTAAGCTTTCTATCCATTAAATACTTAAAGAAAGTGCTATCTTCTAGGGGGATGGTGTTTCTCTTAGGTAGAGTACAAATGGCCCCATCAACTTCTGAAACAGAGTTCCATAACTCCAGATGGGAGCTGGGAACAGAGAACAGCTTTTTAAATGGAGGATAGAAGGAAACCCCAGGTTTCTTCCATTCCTTGGAAATGATATCGGCTATCAAACAAAGAACTGGGAAAACATCAGGAGCCTACAGCTTAGGTTTTAATTTTATATCCAATTTCTGAGCTGGCTTATCCTCAGTCTGCTTGGACTTTGACACCCCTAAAGTATGCAAAACCTAATACCTAAGGTGTTCCATTTTAAACTTAAAGCTGAAATCCTTGTCCTCCTTAATATAATTCACAGAGGCATCTGATGAAGGTACTTTGCCATCCGAACTGGACAATGATGTGTCATCATCTGATTCCTGGATATGTCTCTCACTGAAAAGCCCAAAAGGGTCTCCATACCTGTGTTTAGCTTTCCTCTTACGTTTGCCAGAAGGTGGCATTGACCCCAAAGCAGCCAACATTGCAGACTGAAGTTGGGACGTAAAATCTGGTAGAAAAGGGGAAAAGTTACCCTGAGGTACTGAGACAATATTATTTGAAACATCACTTTGTGAGATTGTTACTGGGAGCATATTACAGTAGAATGACTGCTAGCTCCTGCTGACTTAGTATGAGGAACCTGTGTGAAGCATTTTTGAAGCAGATTAAAAACTGGGGCCTGCAGAGTAAGACTGGAGGATAGACAGTAAACAAGAGTTACAAAGCTGTGCTAGGGGCACACTATGGCCTAGATTACAAGTGGAGGCATTACAAGTGGCTGGTTATTGCTACTTTGAGCTCGTGGTAGCAATTAGTGCTTATAAAATTAACCAGAGATCAGATCTCTGGTTAATTTTATAAATGTCCAACAAATGCCCGCAAATACAGTGAAATATACTTTATTAAAAAATAAACGGCTAGATTACGAGTTTTGCGGTATGAGTGAAAAAGTATCGTTATGGCTCTTTTTCACTACCGCTGGTATTACGAGTCTTGCAGGTTTAGCTGCACTGCACATATTTTTGGCTGTAATGCAACGTAACTACAGCAGCTTTCCAAAAGTCTTTTTTTAATGGGACTTCCATAGCGTCGGTATTACGAGTTTGCCTGGGAGGCCAAAAAGTGAGCGGTACAGCCTATACGTCAAGATCCATACCGTAAACTGAAAGTCACTAGTTATCGGTTTTATGCTACAACGCCGTAACATAAAACTCATAACTAAAGTGCTAAAAAGTACACTAACACCCATAAACTACCTATTAACCCCTAAACCAGGCCCTCCAGCATCGCAAACACTAAAATAAAATTATTAACCCCTAATCTGCTGCTCCGGACAGCACCGCCACTATAATAAACATATTAACTCCTAAACCGCCACACTCCCGCATCGTAAACACTAGTTAAATATTATTAACCCCTAATCTGCTGTCCCTAACATTGCCGCAACCTACATTACTGTTATTAACCCCTAATCTGCTGTCCCTAACAGCGCCGCAATCTACATTACTGTTATTAAGATCTAATCTGCTGTCCCTAACATCGCCGCAACTATACTAAAGTTATTAACCTCTAAATCTAACCCTAAGTCTAACCATAACACCCATAACTTTAATATAATTAAAATAAATCTAAATAAAAATTACTATCATTAACTAAATAATTTCTATTTAAAACTAAATACTTACCTATAAAATAAACCCTAAGCTAGCTACAATATAACAAATAGTTATATTGTATCTTTCTTAGGTTTTATTTTTATTTTACAG
Organism: Bombina bombina; assembly: GCF_027579735.1. Taxonomy (NCBI): domain Eukaryota; kingdom Metazoa; phylum Chordata; class Amphibia; order Anura; family Bombinatoridae; genus Bombina; species Bombina bombina. Next base: position 556,947,345 of record NC_069501.1, on the reverse strand, counting down.
CTGTTTGTTTTATTTATTTTAACTAGGTAGGCTAGTTAGTAAATATTTATTAACTATTTACTAGCTATCCCAGTTAAAATAAATACAAATTTAGTTGTAAAATAAATCCTAACCTGAGTTACACTAACACCTAACCTTACACTCCAATTAAATAAATTACATTAATTAAATACAATTAACTAAATTACAAAAAAAAAACAGTAAATTACACAAAATAAAAAAGAAATGATCAAATATTTAAACTAATTACACCTGATCTAATAGCCCTATCAAAATAAAAAAAGTCCCCCCAAAATAAAAACCTCCATAGCCTAAAATAAACTACCAATGGTCCTTAAAAGGGCCTTTTGCGGGACATTGCCCCAAAGAAATCAGCTCTTTTACCTCTAAAAAAAAAAATACAAACAACCCCCCAACAGTAAAACCCACCACCCACACAACCAACCCCTCAAATAAAATAGTATCTAAAAAAACCTAAGGTCCCCATTGCCCCGAAAAGGGCATTTGTATGGGAATTGCCCTTAAAAGGGCATTTAGCTCTTTTTCCGCCCAAACCCTAAGCTAAAAATAAAACCCACCCAATAAACCCTTAAAAAAAACCTAACACTAACCCCCGAAGATCCACTTACAGTTTTTGAAGACCCAACATCCATCCTCAACGAAGCGGCAGAAGTCCTCATCGAAGCCAGCAGAAGTCTTCATCCAAGCAGGCTGAAGTCTTCATCCAACCAGGCAGAAGTATTCATCCAGATGGCATCTTCTATCTTTATCCATCCTGCGCGGAGCGGCTCCATCTTCAAGACATCCGGCGCGAAGCCTCCTCTTCAATTGACGGCTCTTCCAGAATGACGGTTCTTTTAAGGGACGTCATCCAAGATGGCGTCCCTTGAATTCCAATTGGCTGATAGAATTCTATCAGCCAATTGGAATTAAAGGGTAAAAAATCCTTTTGGCTGATGCAATCAGCCAATAGGATTGAGCTTCAATCCTTTTGGCTGATCCAATCAGCCAATAGGATTAAGCTTGCATTCTATTAGCTGTTCCAATCAGCCAATAGAATGCAAGCTCAATCCTTTTGGCTGATTGCATCAGCCAATAGGATTTTTTTACCCTTTAATTCCGATTGGCTGATAGAATTAGTGATGTCGCAAACCTAAAAATTTCGGTTCGCGAACGGTGGACTCGAACTTCCGCAACTGTTCGCGAACGGGCGAACTGCCATTGACTTCAATAGGCAGGCAAACTTTAAAACCAACAGGGACTCTTTCTGGCCACAATAGTGATGGAAAAGTTGTTTCAAGGGGACTAACACCTGGACTGTGGCATGCCGGAGGGGGATCCATGGCAAAACTCCCACGGAAAATTACATAGTTGATGCAGAGTCTGGTTTTAATCCATAAAGGGCATAAATCACCTAACATTCCTAAATTGTTTGGAATAACGTGCTTTAAAACATCAGGTATGATGTTGTATCGATCAGGTAGTGTAAGGGTTACGGCCGCTTCACAGTGACAGACCAAACTCCCCGTTTAAAGGTACAGTCTACACCAGAATTTTTATTGTTTTAAAAGATAGATAATCCCTTTATTACCCATTTCCCAGTTTTGCATAACTAACACATTTATAATAATATACTTTTAACCTCTGTGATTATCTTGTATCTAAGCCTCTGCAAACTGCCCCTTTTTTCAGTTCTTTTGACAGACTTGCAGTCTAGCCAATCAGTGCCTTCTCCCAGATAACTTCTAGTGCACGAGCACAGTGTTATCTATATGAAATACGTGAACTAACACCCTCTAGTGGTGAAAAAATGTTAAAATGCAATCTGAAAGAGGTGTGCTTCAAGGTCTAAGAAATTAGCATATGAACTTCCTAGGTTAAGCTTTCAACTAAGAATACCAAGAGAAGAAAGCAAAATTGGTGATAAAAGTAAATTGGAAAATTGTTTAAAATTACATTCTCTATCTGAATCATGAAAATATATTTTGGCCTAGACTGTCCCTTTAACGCACCGCAAACAACCGCAAACAGTCCATTGCACAACCGCAAACTCCCCATTTGCACAAGGTTGGATACCAAGCTAGCCATGTCCCGTTCCTTGTCCTCACTGATGTCATTCCTCAACCCAGCCTCGTACAACACCAAGGGTCCCCGAAAGGTGACAACAAACCCCCTGGGATGCCTGCTGTGTTTGCTCTTCCACCTCCTCAAAGCCACCTTCCTCCTCTAACTCCTCTTCTTCAGACTCCTCTCTCTGCATTGCCTCTCTCTGCATTATTATAAGGTGTGTTAAGTAGTACTATTCCTATCAGTTTAATCCCTGTGGTGTCCCCTATCAGGGGACGTGTATATGGCATGGATTTTAGGAACTGGGAGATGGAAAAAGATGCTTGGTCGGTCCTCCTACTTCAAATTTGGGGCACTGCGCGTGCAATCTACTGTGCCACCATATAGGAGTGGTGTGTTAAGTATTACTATTCTTATCAGTTTAATCCCTGTTAAGTGCCTTTTTTTTTTGTTTGGTTTTTGAAGCCACAGTGCAGCACCAGAGGCCAGAAAAATTTGGCATGTACACATGCCTGAAAAATTAGGTATTGTTGCAGCCGCTGCTGTAGCAGCGGCCAGAAAAATTGATGTTTGTTTCCCAGGCAGAAAGTGCCCTAAAACATTGCGGCTTGAACCCTAGTTGGTGGCAGATAAGTCACGCAAGTCATCCGGCATTCGAAGATAAAATACAGCAGCGTGTGGACCATTTTTAGCCCAAGGCAGCTCATCTCATCAGGCTTTTTTTACTCAAATGTATCGCCCAATGTCAGTCCCTTCGGGATCCATCCCTCATTCATCTTAATAAAGGTGAGGTAATCTAGACTTTTTTGACCTAGGCGACTTTTCTTCTCAGTGACAATACCTCCTGCTGCACTGAAGGTCCTTTCTGATAGGACACTTGAAGTGGGGCAGGCCAGAAGTTCTAGTGCAAATTGGGATAGCTCAGGCCACAGGTCAAGCCTGCACACCCAGTAGTCAAGGGGTTCATCGCTCCTCAGAGTGTCAATATCTGCAGTTAAGGCGAGGTAGTCTGCTACCTGTTGGTCAAGTCGTTCTCTGAGGGTGGACCCCGAAGGGCTGTGGCAATGCATAGAAGTTTAAAAGCTCCGCATGTCCTCCATCAACAACACGTCTGTGAAGCGTCCTGTCCTTGCCGGCGTGGTCATGGGAGTCGGAGGATTACTTTCACCTCTTCCCCTGTTAGATTCCCGTTGTGCTGTGACATCACCCTTATACACTGTGTAAAGCATACTTTTTAATTTATTTTGGAACTGCTGCATCCTTTCCGACTTGTGGTAATTTGGTAACATTTCAGGCACTTTATGCTTATACCGGGGGTCTAGTAGCGTGGACACCCAGTACAGGTCATTCTTCTTCAGCTTTTTTATACGAGGGTCCCTCAACAGGCACGGCAGCATGAAAGACCCCATTTGCACAAGGTTGGATGCCGAGCTACTCATGTCCCGTTCCTCATCCTCAGTGATTTCACTGAAGGTATCTCCCCCCCCCAGCAACGTACAACACCACAGGTACCAGATTGGTGACAACGAGCACCCTGGGATGCCTGTTGTGGTTGTTCTTCCTCCTCCTCCTCAAAGCCACATTCCTCCTCTTCCTCACAATCCTCTTCCAGCGTTGCCGCTGGTCCAGCAAGCAATGCTGATAAGGCTGTTTCTGGTGGTGATGGTGACCACAACTCTTCCTCTTCACGCTCATCTATGGCCTGATCCAGCACTCTTCGCCGGGCACGCTCCAGGAAGAAAACAAATGGTATGATGTCGCTGATGGTGCCTTCAGTGTGACTGACTAGGTTTGTCACCTCCTCAAAAGGACGCATGAGCCTACAAGCATTGCGCATGAGCGCCCAGTAACGTGGCAAAAAAATTCTCAGCTCCGCAGATGCTGTCCTAGCACCCCGTTCATACAAATACTCGTTAACGGCTTTTTCTTGTTGGAGCAGGCGGTCGAACATTAGGAGTGTTGAATTCCAACGTGTCGGGCTGTCACAAATCAAGCGCCTCACTGGCATGTTGTTTCGCCGCTGGATATCGGAAAAGTGCGCCATGGCCGTGTAGGAACGCCTCAAAAGGCCACACACCTTCCTGGCCTGCTTCAGGACGTCCTGTAAGCCTGGGTACTTATGCCCAAAGCGTTGTACGATCAGATTACACACATGTGCCATGCACGGCATATGTGTCAACTTGCCCAATTTCAATGCCGCCACCAAATTACTTCCATTGTCAGAAACCACTTTGCCAATCTCCAGTTGGTGCGGAGTCAGCCACTGATCCACCTGTGCGTTCAGGGAGGACAGGAGTGCTGGTCCGGTGTGACTCTCTGATTTCCGGCAAGTCAACCCCAAGACAGCGTGACACTGCCATATCCAGGATGTGGAATAGTACCTGCGGAGCTGGGGGGTGCCGTTGATGTGGAGCAAGACGCAGCAGCAGAAGAGGACTCAGCCGAGGAGGTTATGGAAGAGGATGGAGTAGGAGGAGTAGAGGAGGTGGCAGCAGGCCTGCCTGCAAGTCGTGGCGGTGTCACCAACTCATCCTCTGCAGAGCCACACATTCCATGCTTGGCAGCCGTCAGCAGGTTTACCCAATGCACAGTGTAGGTGATATACCTGCCCTGACCATGCTTTGCAGACCAGCTATCAATGGTCATATGGACCCTTGCCCCAATGCTGTGTGCCAGACATGCCATTACTTGCTTTCGCACAATCGAGTACAGGTTGGGGATTGCCTTTTGTGCAAAGAAATTTTGGCCGGGTACCTTCCACTGCGGTGTCCCAATAGCTACAAATTTTTGAACGCCTCAGACTCCACCAGCTTGTATGGTAAAAGTTGGCGGGCTAAGAGTTCAGATAAGATTAGCACGGGTAGAGTATTTAGTTAAATTCTATAATTTGAATATATTGTATTTTGTGATTGGATAAATGTTTAATGTATGTACTGCAATGTTGTTATTATATATTTATTGTAGGTAATCCTAAGTATATATCAACATTCAGTTAATAAAAAGATATAAACAGGTATATACAACTGATATATATAAACTTGTTGTCTAATGTGAGCTTCTTATCTATATATAAAAACTAATAAAACATTTGTATAATTAGACAGAAATTTAATAACTTGTTAAAAGCATACATAAAATAAAAAGGGACGTCTCCCTTATAACATCGATTTAATCAGAGAAAACAATTGAATTACTGTAGTATATATTTCCGCTATTTGATAATCAGGTACCTGTTATATAGTGTAACAAATGATAATGTCCAGAAATTGGATTAAAAAAACGAGATCTCGTTTAGATCTTTAAGTTTTTTTAATCCAATTTCTGGACATTATCATTTGTTACACTATATAACAGGTACCTGATTATCAAATAGCGGAAATATATACTACAGTTATTCAACAGTTTTCTCTGATGAAATCGATGTTATAAGGGAGACATCCCTTTTTATTTTATGTATGCTTTTAACAAGTTATTAAATTTCTGTCTAATTATACAAATGTTTTATTAGTTTTTATATATAGATAAGAAGCTCACATTAGACAACAAGTTTATATATATCAGTTGTATATACCTGTTTATATCTTTTTATTAACTGAATGTTGATAAATACTTAGGAATACCTACAATAAATATATAATAACAACATTGCAGTACATACATTAAACATTTATCCAATCACAAAATACAATATATTCAAATTATAGAATTTAACTAAATACTCTACCCGTGCTAATCTAGCGCTGGACTACATTCACTACATATCAACCACTGTTTTCTTAGAGGGGAATACATTAGTCTAGCAGGGTCAATTCTCCAGCGCCTCATCTTTCTCACTACCAGTTTAAGAGTTCAGACAAGCCAGCTGTCAGACGCCGGGCAAGGGGGTGACTTTGGGACATTGGCTTCTTACACTCAAACATGTCCTTGACAGACACCTGACTGTGGGCAGATGAGCAGGAACTGCTACGGAAGAGAGACGGAGTGGCGGATGGTTGAGAGGGGGCAAGGAGCACAGCAGTGGTTGACGTGGCTGAAGATGCTGGACCAGGAGGAGGATGGCGGCTTTGAGTTTGTGTGCTGCTTGTACTCATGTGTTCATCCCAACGGTGTTTGTGATGTGAGATCATGTGCCTTCGCAAAGCAGTTGTACCTAGGTGGGTGCTGGACTTCCCACGACTCAGTTTCTTTTGGCACAGGTTGCAAATGGCATTGCTGTTGTCAGAAGCAGACACACAAAAAAAATGCCACACTGCTGAGCTCTGCGATGACGGCATTCTGGTGGTGGCAACAGCATGCGTTGATTGGTGTGCTGTCTGGCTGACCCCGGGTATTAATGCGTCTCCTCCTCCTCCTCTCTGTCTCCCCATCTGAACTTTCCCCCTCTTCTTCTTCTCTTCTAGCGGGCACCTACGTGACATCCACGGACGCATCATCATCAACCGCTTCACTTGCATCTGACAAATTAACAAAGGAAGCAGCAGCGGGTACAACATTATCATCATCACACCGTACATCCATGTCTGTAATGCTGCCTGACTGAGACATATCACTGTTATCTACATCCTCTGTCAATGATGGTTGCGCATCACTCATTTATTCAAACTGATGTGTCAATAACTCCTCTGACAGATCAAGTGAAGCGGCTGTGGTGCTAGTGTTGGTGGTGGCGGTAGGCGGTGAGTGGTCACTTGAGAGGTGCCCGAAGCTAAGCTGGAGGTGGATGGTGCGTCAAGGTTCTGAGCGGAAGCTGTAGAAGATTGGGTGTCCTGTGTTAGCCAGTCAACTAGGTCCTCCTCTTAACTTTTCGCATTCATGGTATGTGGCCTCTGAACACTGGTCATTATTGTTTATTTTTTTAAGTTTATTTTTTTTTAAATGTACACTTACACTACTATTAAACAAGATATGAGTGGTGGCACTGGGCAAGTGGGCACAGTATATGCTGTGAGCCTGGCAAGCAGGCAACAGCAATTAGATTACACAAGCAGACTGATGTTTCACAGTCAAAAAAGTTTTTTTTTACAAAATTTGCACTACTGTTACAACAGATATTAGTGGTGGCACTAGTTGGCAAGTGGGCCTGGCACACACGCTGGCAGGCAGGCAACTGCAATTAGATTACACTAGCAGACTGATGTTTCACAGTCAAAAAAGTTTTTTTTTTAAATTTACACTACTGTTACAACAGATATGAGTGGTGGCACTAGTTGGCAAGTGGGACTGGCACACATGCTGGCAGGCAGGCAACTGCAATTAGATTACACTAGCAGACTGATGTTTAACAGTCAAAAAAGTTTTTTTTTTTAAATTTACACTACTGTTACAACAGATATGAGTGGTGGCACTAGTTGGCCAGTGGGCCTGGCACACACGCTGGCAGGCAGGCAACTGCAATTAGATTACACTAGCAGACTGATGTTTAACAGTCAAAAAAGTTTTTTTTTTTTAAATTTACACTACTGTTACAACAGATATGAGTGGTGGCACTGTGGGCAAGTGGGCCTGGCACACACGCTGGCAGGCAGGCAACTGCAATTAGATCACACTAGCAGACTGATGTTTAACAGTCAAATTTTTTTTTTTTAATTTACACTACTGTTACAACAGATATGAGTGGTGGCACTGTGGGCAAGTGGGCCTGGCACACACGCTGGCAGGCAGGCAGGCAACTGCAATTAGATTACAGTAGCAGACTGATGTTTCACAGTCAAAAAAGTTATTTTTTTTTAAATTTACACTACTGTTACAACAGATATGAGTGGTGGCACTGTGGGCAAGTGGGCCTGGCACACACGCTGGCAGGCAGGCAACTGCAATTAGATTACACTAGCAGACTGATGTTTCACAGTCAAATTTTTTTTTTTTTAATTTACACTACTGTTACAACAGATATGAGTGGTGGCACTGTGGGCAAGTGGGCCTGGCACACACGCTGGCAGGCAGGCAACTGCAATTAGATTACACTAGCAGACTGATGTTTAACAGTCAAAAAAGTTTGTTTTTTTAAATTTACACTACTGTTACAACAGATATGAGTGGTGGCACTGTGGGCAAGTGGGCCTGGCACACACGCTGGCAGGCAGGCAACTGCAGGCAGGCACTGGTGGCACTGCAGGCAGGCAACTGCAATTAGATTACACTAGCAGACTGATGTTTCACAGTCAAAATTACACAGGCAAAAAAAAAAGACTGATGTTCTAGCCCTAAAAAGGGCTTTTTGGGGTGCTGTCCTTACAGCAGAGATCAGATGAGTCCTTCAGGACTGTAGTGGACACTGAATACACTAGCCTAGCTATCAATTTCCCTATAAAATCAGCAGCAGCTACACTATCCCTCCTCTCACTAAGAATGCAGGATCAGACTGAATCTAAAATGGCTGCTGTCCAGGAGCTGGGAGGGTCTGGGAGGGAGTGTCTGCTGCTGATTAGCTGAAATGTGTCTGCAGACTATGAGATACAGGGTCAAAGTTTACTCAATGATGACAAATAGGGGGCGGATCGAATATCGCATATGTTCGCCCGCTGCGGTGAACGCGAACAAGCTATGTTCGCCGGGAACTATTCGCCGGCGAACTATTCGCAACATCACCAGATAGAATTGTAAAGTTTGCTCTAAGATTGTGCTTCAACTTTTAAGTATGTACTCATCTTTAGTTTCTATAGCGACTGTCTTGGCTTGTGTTGATGATAGATTCTCCCCCGAGACGTAACCACGTCCCCCTGATGTAATTGGCCGTGTGTTCTACATTTTCTGTTACAATGTTTCTATTAATTATGTCTTTTGTTTTTAGTTCTGGTGCCTCTTACACGTGTTCTATTTACCACTGTTTCTGACACACACACACACACACACACACACGCATTAACACTTTGCTTTATTCACTTTTTCAGCTAATTAGCTGTCTGTTAACATATGATTGTTTTTGTGAACGCTGCTCTCCAATTGGCAGACTGCTGTAGGAGGGCCTGTCATGGCTATATAAGTCTCATTTTCACTCACTGTTTGCTTGTCAGAGGAAGGGGCTTGTTAACCCCTAAACGTCATATCACAATAAATCCATTATTTTTGTTGACTGAAGACCAGTGAGTGCTTTATTCTCTCTTTGGGATAGAAGGGGAAGTAGGAAGGATACTTAAATGTTCTGGTTAGGGTGTCTTTGCCTCCTTCTGGTGGCCAGGTGTTGTATTTCCACTTGTAAGATTCTGTTGGCGCTCTACAAATAACCGATAATAATAATAATAATAATAATAATTGTAAGAATAATAATTTTGTGGACTCACTACTCACTCACTCCGACAAATGCCCTTTTGAGGGCAATGTTTAGAGTATTTTTAGATTTATATTGAGGGGTGAGGGGGTTAATTCTAGAGTTTTGTAGACATCTTTTTTTAAGCAATAGAGTGGACACTTTAGGGCAATGCCCTATTTCTGTAGTTTAGTGTTAGTATATTTTTTAATTTTGGGGTGTGTGTTTTTTTTAGTGGGGTTTTAAAATAGGTGTAGAGGTAGTTTGTTTTGTATTGTTAGTTTTTTTCAGTAATGTTAAAGTGAATGTCAACTTAAAGGGACAGTCTACACCAGAATTTATTACTGTTTACAAAGATAGATAATCCCTGCTTTATTACCTATTCCCCAGTTTTGTATAACCAACACTGTTATATTAATATATGTTTACCTCTGTGATTACCTTGTATCTAAGCCTCTGCAGACTGCCCCCTTATCTCAGTGTTTTTGATGGACATGCAGTTTAGCCAATCAGTGCAGACTCCTAAATAACTCCACGGGAGTGAGCACAATGTTATCTATATGACACACATGAACTAGTACTGTCTAACTGTGAAAAATTTCAAAATGCTCTGATATAAGAGGTGGTTTTCAACGGTTTAGAAATCATTTTGAGCCTACCTAGGTTTAGCTTTTCAAAAATACCACCAAGGGAGCAAAGCAAATTTAATGATGAAAGTCAATTGGAAAGTTGTTTAAAATTGCATGCCCTATCTGAATCATGAAAGTAAAATTTTGACTGGACTGTGCCTTTAAGAATAGTTGCTCAAGTCATAGGAAAGAATTTTAAAAATGAATGAGACTTTCATTCATCAAATGTGTAGTATATACTTATCTTCTGCGATTTGTACCGTGTAGTGATAGAAGGATAAGCGCCATATTCTTCAATTGATTGACAGATGACCAATCTGCAATCAACTAATCGTTTCCCCCCTGTGCGTTCAGCCCCTTTTCACAAACGTCATGGCCGGGGGAGAAACAACGATTGGTGGATCATCTGTAAATCAATTCATGAATATGGCAGGCGGAGGAACGGCGCTTATCCTTCTATCCTTACAAGGTACAAATCTCAGAAGATAAGTACATACTTCACATTTGATGAATGAAGTTTTATTCATTTTTAAAATTCTTCCCTATGACTTCAGCGACTATGCTCAAGTTTACATTTACTTTAAGTTTGTTAGTTTTAAGGTAAGGTTAGTTTTATTTTTTTTACAGATTAAGTTTTTTTTTAAGATACTGTTAGTTGGTTTTTTTACAGGTAATTTTTTTTAAGGTACTTTTAAATTTTTGGTTTTCCCAGGAAAGGTTAGTCTGGTGTTAGTTTAGAGGGTTTAGATGTTAGTGAGTTTCATTTTCAGCTGAATTTTGCCTGATTCAGAGATTCGAATGAATCTGAATTTCCGAATCGGCACCATAACTAAAATCCCAAAAAAGTTCGAAAACGAATAAATCAGTTTCCGAATTTTCGTATCCATTCTTTATTCATATTCAGAATTTTTCATTGTTCTAATCTTAACCGCCATCCCCCCACGTCACCAATACTAAATAAAGCTAATAACCCCTAAACCGCCATCCCCCACAGTGCCAGCACTAAATAAAGCTATTAACCCCTAAACTGCCATCCCCCCACATCGTCAACATTAAATAAAGCTATTAACCCCTAAACCACCGTCCCCCACAGTGCCAACACTAAATAAAGCTATTAACCCCTAAACTGCCATCCTCTCACATTGCCAACACTTAAATAAAGCTATTAACTCCTAAAACACCGTCCCCCCATGTCACCAACACTAATAAAGCTATTTACCTCAAAACCGCCGTCCCCCCACATCGCCAACACTAAATAGAACACTAAATAAACCTATTAAACTTTAAACCGCCATCCTCCCACATCGCAAACACTAAATAAATATATTAACTCCTAAACCGCTGTCCACCCACATCGCAAACACTAAATAAAGCTATTAACTCCTAAACCGCCATCCCCCCACATCGCGAACACTAAATAAACATTAAAAAAAAAACTAAACCACCATCCCGCGCATAGCAAACACTAAATAAAATTATTAATCGCCATCCCCTCACATCGCAACTACCTAAATTAAATTATTAACCCCTAAACCTAACACCCCTAATGTTAACATAATTAAAATAGACCTAAATTAAAATTACAATTATTAACTAACTACCTATTTAAAAATAAATACAAACTTACCTGTGAAATAAAAATAAAACCTAATCTAGTTACAATATTACTATTTACTAACTACCTAGTTAAAATAAATACAAACTTACCTGTGAAATAATAAAATAAAACATTAGCTTAAACTAAAAAAATAACTATTAAAAAATATATAATACAAAAAATAAAAAACTAACATTACTAAAAATAATAAAACCTAACATTACAAAAAAATTAAAAACCAAAATTACAAAAAAATAATAAACACTAAAATTACAAAAGATAAAAAAAACTACCATTACAAAAAAATAACAAACGAAATTATCTAAAATAATAAAAATGATTCCTATTCTAATACCCCCGTTTAAAAAAAAAAACACCCCAAAATAAAAAATAACTAATCTATAATAAACTACCAATAGCCCTTAAAAGGGTCTTTTGTAGGGCATTGCCCTAAAGTTAACAGCTCTTTTGCTAATAAATTAAAACACATACCCCATAACATTACAACTCCCCACCCCCCAAACCCCAAAAATAAAACAAAAGAACTAAAAAAAAACTAATCTAAATAAAAAAACACCCAAAAAGCTAGAACTGACCCCAAAATTGGTACTCACGATTGATGAAGTCTGGACATCCATCTTCTTCCCAGCGGTGAAACATCTTCATTCAGGCGGCTCCATCAAGGCAGAAGCAGAGCGTTCGGTGGATGCGTGGAGGTGGAGCACAGGCGGAGGTCTATTGGTCCAACGCGGAGGTCCTCTTCATGTGATCGTCTGCCGCAAACTGAAGATTGAATGCAAGGTACCCTTTTTATATTGGGGTACCCTTGCATTCCTATTGGCTGAAAATTTTTAATCAGCCAATAGGATGAGAGCTGCTTAAATCCTATTGACAGTTCAAATAAGCCAATAGAATTTTAGCAGCTCTCATCCTATTGGCTGATTTGAATTTTTCAGCTAGTAGTAATGCAAGGGTACTCCAATTTAAAAGGGGTACCTTGCATTCAATTTTCAGTGTGCGGCGGACAATCGCATGAAGTGGACCTCTACTTCAGACCAATGGACCTACGCCTACTTGCATCCACCTAACGCTCCGCCTCCACCATGCAGATAGAAGATGCCGGTCCTGTGTTGGATGAAGATGGAGCCATCTGGATGAAGATGTTTCGGCGCTGGGAAAAAAGATGGATGTCCGGACTTCATCAATCGTGAGTACCAATTTTGTGGTTAGTGTTAGCTTTTTTTTATTTTTGAGGTGTTTTTTTATTTTTATTAGGGCTTTTTTATTTGTAATGGAATGTAAAAGAGCTGAATGCTGTTTTAAGGGCAATGCCCATACAAATGCCCTTTTCGGGGCAATAGGTAGATTAGGTTATTTTTTAGTTAGTTTTTTTTTTAATTTGGGGGTTTGGGTGGTGTGGGTTGTAATGTTAGGGGGTATTTGTTTTAATTTATTGGCAAGAGAGCTGTTAACTTTATGGTAATGCCCTACAAAAGGCCCCTTTAATGGCTATTGGCAGTTTATTATAGCTTAGGGCTTTTTTATTTTGTTGGGTTTTTTTTAAACAGGGGTATTAGAATAGGAATAATTTTTATTATTTTGGATAATTTCATTTGTTATTTTTTGTAATGGTAGTTATTTTTATTTTTTGTAATTGTAGTGTTTATTCTTTGTAATTGTAGTTTGTTTGTTTTTTGTAATGTTAAGTTTCATTATTTTTAGTAATGTTAGGTATTTTATTTGCTGTATTATTATTTTTTTTTAAACAAGTAATGTTAGGGTGTTTTTTTTAGTTTAACCTTAGGTTTTATTTTTATTTAACAGGTAAGTTTGTATTTAAATAAATGAGGTAGTTAGTTAGTAATTGTAACCTTAATTTAGGTATATTTTAATTATGTTAAAGTTAGAGGTGCTAGGTTTAGGGGTTAATAATTTAATGTAGGTAGTTGCGATGTGGGGGGAAGGTGGTTTAGAGGTAAATAATTTTATTTAGAGTTTGCAATGGGGGGACGGTGGTTCAGGGGTTAAAAGGTTTATTAGTTTTGACAATGTGGGGGACGGCGGTTTAGGGGTTAATAGTTTTATTTAGGGAGTCACAATGTGGGGGGATGGGGTTTTACGTTTTAATAGGTTTATTTAGTGTTGGTGATGTGTGGGGACGGCGGTTTAGAGGTTAATAGCTTTATTTTGGGGGGATGGCCAATGTGGGGGGATTGCAGTTTAGGGGTTAATAGGTTTATAAAAAAAAAACTAATCTATAATAAACTACCAAGAGCCTTTAAAAGGGCCTTTTGTAGGACATTGCCCTAAAGTTAACAGCTCTTCTGCCAATAAATTAAAACAAATACCCCCTAAGATTACTAATCTACTCATTGCCCCAAAAAGGGCATTTGTATGGGCAATGAGTAGCTTTTACAACCCATTAAAATAAGAAAAAGCCCTAATCTAAAAAAAACCACTCCAAAAATAAAAAAATACCATTACAAAAATTGTTTTTTTATCCAAAATAATAAAAATTATTCCTATTCTTATACCCCCTTTTAAAAAATAATAAAACACTCCATAATAAAAAAACTAATTTATAATAAACTACCAATAGCCCATAAAAGGGCCTTTTAGGGCATTGCCCTAAAGTTAACAGCTCTTTTGACAATAAATTAAAACACATACCCCATAACATTATAACCCCCCACCCCCCAAAAAAAAACCTAATCTTAAAAAAAAACTAATCTAAAAAAAAAAAAAAAAAAAACCCTCAAAACAAAAATAGCACTAACACCATAATCGGTGCTCACGATTGATGAAGTCTGGACATCCATCTTCTTCCCAGCAGCCAAACATCTTCATCCAGATGACTCGCATCTTCTATCTTCATGGTGGAGGCGGAACGTTCGGTGTGCGGAGGCGGAGCAGAGGCAGAGGTCCATCAGTCCAGCGTGGGGGTCCTGTTAATGCGATCATCCACCGCTAACTGAAGATTGAATGCAAGGTACCTCTTTTATATTGGCGTACCCTTGCATTCCTATTGGCTTAAAAATTCAAATCGGCCAATAGGATGAGAGCTGTATAAATCCTATTGGCTGTTCAAATCAGCCAATAGGATTTGAGCAGCTCTCATCTTATTGGCTGATTTGAACATTTCAGCCAATAGGAATTCAAGGGTACCCCAATATAAAAGTTGTATCTTGCATTCAATCTTCAGTGTGCGGTGGATGATCGCATGAAGAGGACCTCCACATCGGACCGATGGACCTCCGCGCATCCACTGAAGATCTGCCTCCGCTATGAAGATAGAAGATGCCGGTCCCGCGAATGCTGAAGATGGAGCTGCCTGGATGAAGATATTTCGCTGCTGGGAAGAAGATGGATGTCTGGACTTCATCAATCGTGAGTACCGATTTTGGGGTTAGTGTTAGGTCTTTGGGTTTTTTTTTTTTTTATTAGGGCTTTTTTATTTTTAATGAGCTGTAAAAGAGCTGAATGCTCTTTTAAGGGCAATGCCCATACAAATGCCCTTTTCAGGACAATAGGTATATTAGGTTATTTTTAGTTAGGTTTTTTTTAATTTGAAGGGTTGGGGGTGGGGGTTGTAATGTTAGGGGGTATTTGTTTTAATTTATTGGCAAGAGAGCTGTTAACTTTATGGTAATGCCCTACAAAAGGCCCTATTAAGGGCTATTGGTAGTTTATTATAGCTTAGGGTTTTTTTATTTTTGTTTTTGTTTTTTGTAAACAGGGGTATTAGAATAGGAATAATTTTTATTATATTGTTATTTTTTGTAATGGTAGTTTTTTTTAATTTTTTGTAATTTTAGTGTTTATTATTTTTTGTTATTGTAGTTTTTATTTTTTTGTAATGTTAGGTTTTAGTAATGTTAGGTTTTTTTATATTTTGTATTATTTATTTTTTTAAAACAAGTAATAAATATTAGTGGGGTTTTTTAGTTTAACCTTAGGTTTTATTCACAGGTAAGTTTGTATTGAAATAAAATAGGTAGTTCATTAGTAATTGTAACTTTATTTTAGGTCTATTTTAATTATGTTAAAGTTAGGGAGTGTTAGGTTTAGGGGTAATAGTTTAATTTAGATAGTTGCAATGTGGGGGGCGGTGGTTTAGAGGTTAATAATTTTATTTAGTGTTTGCAATGTGAGGGGGCGGTTTAGTAGTTAATGGGTTTATTTAGTTTTGGCAATGTGGGGGATGACGGTTAAGGGGTCAATAGTTTTATTTAGGGAGTCACAATGTGGGGGGATGGGGGTTTAGGGGTTGATAGGTTTATTTAGTGATGTGTGGGGACGGCGGTTTAGAGGTTAATAGCTTTATTTTGTGTTGGCGATGTGGGGGGGAGGCGGTTTAGAGGATAATAGGTTTAGTTAGTGTTGTCGATGTGGGGGGACGGCGGTTTAGATGTTAATAAATTTAGTTAGTGTTGACGATGCGGGGGGACCACGGTTTAGAGGTTAATAAATGTAGTTGGTGTTGGCAATGTGGGGGACAACGGTTTAGAGGTTAATAGCTTTTTTTAGTGTTGGCGATGTGGGGGACAGTGGTTTAGATAATTTTGTTTCGGCATATTCCTTATGTTAAGTTAAATACATTTTTTGTAATTTTAGTGTTTATTATTTTTTGTTATTGTAGTTTTTATTTTTTTGTAATGTTAGGTTTTATTATTTTAGTAATGTTAGGTTTATTTATTTTTTGTATTATTTTTTTTTAAAAAAGTAATATTAGTGTTTTTTTTTTTGTTTAACCTTTTTTTTTTTTTTTTTTTTTAATTATTGATTTTTTATTAAGGTGTTTAAGTTAGGCATACAGACAGTATAAACACAAAGGAGATTGCCATTCAGTACAGAAGGAAAAATTTACAGTCCAGCTTAGTTCTATAATGATAAAGTATACATTCTGCACAACTCACCTATGAGATAAAGAAAACAGTTATTGATGGCAAAATTAAATACCTGATACCTATTCATACGGGAACCTTCCATATCAGGTCTAATAGGTCACTCTTGGACCTTAAATAAAAAGAAACACAACTTATGATAAGGAAAGGTATAATGGGATAAACTAGTTCATTATTTGATATAGAATTACTACCAAGTGCTTTCTGCATCAAAGTTCGTTAGACCTGATGTGATTATCGACTATTAGCTTCTAACCATAGTCAAACTGATCCTGTTAGACAATCATGTTGGGCTACGGGGAGGGGAGGTGGCGATCAGCCGGGGAAGAGGGGGAGGGAGAAAATAAAGAGGGAAAAAGAAGAGAAAGAGAGAGAGAAAAAAAAAAGGGGAGAAAAAAAAGAATGTTTTCAACTAATTTTCTAAATTATTTCTGTAGCTTCTGATAAATTCTAACCACTTACATTCAAATCTATCTTGTCGGGTTGTTTCATTGTTAGAGCTATCAAGTTGTTCTAGTATATATTGCGAGTGTAATAGGAAGGTTAGATTATTAATTGTTGGTGCCCTCATGGATTTCCAATTTTTCAAAATGAGATATCTCCCTCCCAGAATTACTGTATTTATCAACTCGATATTAGGGACATATATGTTGCAGTTCTAAAACTATCTGGATAGAGAGTACTCTATTCAGCCAGAATTGGATTTTTCGCCAGAATTGCTGGATCTTTGAACATCGCCAAATCATGTGGACCAGGTCGGCATCAGAAGAGCTACATCAAGGGCACAAATGAAGCGAGTTCCCAAACCATTTATTTAAGCTAGCCGGAGTTATATGAATACGATTTATGACTTTAAAATGTGATTCTTGCCAAGACGCAGATAAGGTAGCGTGTTCCACCAGAATTGTGCTATGTTTTATTTTATCGGGATCTAAGGTTTGAATATCTCTACTCCATTTTGAGTGTATATCTAAAAGATTCGCTTCTCCGGTCTCAAGAAGCACCATCCTGTACCAGTAGCTAATGGCATGCTTGCCTGCCTTAAACAGGGCAAGGCCCATTTTAATGCCCGGATGTAATTGATCTCTAGCAGGGTCTTTAAAGATCTCATTATACCAGTGCCGAACCTGTAAGTAGGCGTAGAAATCAGTGTTTTTAAGCTGGTAACAAGTTTTTAAGGTTGCAAAAGAATATATCCCAGTAATTTCTGGATCCCTAAATTGTATTAAATGTTGCAGACCCAAATTAGTCCATCTACTAAATAATTTGTTCTTAATACCTGGAATAAAGCACGGATTCCCTACAATAGGTACAAATTCTGAAATTAGTGGGCTGTCCTTCATACAAGTCCTGATGAACTGCCATGCTTTAATAATGTGCAGTATTGTAGATTTCATTTTGATCTTGTGTGGTAGATCCTTAATAGGGCAATGTAGCAAAGCCACTAGGCTGAATGGAGTGACCAGTTTTTGCTCTATTTCAAAAGAGGCGACATGTGACCCTCCAGTAAGCCAATCCATGGCAACCTTTGCCAAGCATACTTTATTGTAGCTCAAAAAGCTAGGAAGTGCTAGGCCTCCACATTGTCTAGAATGCAAAAGTTTCTGTAGGGTAATGCGTTTCTTGCCCATCCCCCAGACAAACAACCTGATAGAACTATCCAGGCATTTAAGATCTGGTTTTGTTATAGGAATTGGGATATTTTGCATTATGTAAAGCAATTTAGGTAATATAATCATTTTTATCAAATTAATTTTTGTCGTCAGTGATAGCAGTAACTTTGCCCAACTTTTGAGATCTAGTTGAATTTTGTTTAATAATGGAGAGTAATTTAACGGGTACCATTCCGCCGGGTTTGTGCTAATTTTGGTTCCTAAATACGTGATGTATTGATCTGCCACCTTAAAAGGTGGAATATAGTCTGTACTCAGGGGTCTGGTTATCCATAACAAGTCAGATTTGGAGATGTTCATTTTATAGCCTGAGAATGTGCCAAATTTGTCGATTATATTTATGATAATTGGGATCTCTAATTGTGGTTTGTTGAGAAAAAGTAACAGGTCATCCGCATATAAAAGTAATTTGAGATGTTTATCTCCCACAAGAATCCCTTGTAAATATAACTTCAACATCATTGCAAGTGGTTCAATTGCTAAATTGAACAATAAGGGTGAGATTGGACAGCCTTGTCTCATTCCTGTCAAAATATCAAAGGTTTCTGTGGGAGAGCCATTGACCAAGAGTACTGCGGAAGCCTTTGCATAGAGGGCATGAATACATTTTGGAAATTGGCCCCTAAAACCAAATTGTTCCATAGTAAAAAATAAATGATCCCAAGTGATTGAGTCGAATGCTTTTTGCGCGTCGACTGATAGAATCGCAGTTTCCTCACAGTTGTTTGCCTTTTCTGTACGATAGAAGTCTAACAGTAATAACATTTTCCGAATGCTGGCAGCTGGATTCCTATTTAACATGAAGCCGACCTGGTCTACATAAATCAGCGAGCCAAGAATTCGTTTAAGTCTATTAGATAGAATAGTTGTAAATATTTTATAGTCTACGTTGAGTAGTGAGATAGGGCGATATGAATCGATAAGTTTTGGGTCTTTGTTCTTTTTTGGGATTAGGATAATTTTAGATGCTGCAAAGTATGCAGAGGGCACACTACCATTACACAGATAGTCATTGAATAGGTTAACAAGTGGGGTGTTTATCTCCTCTTTGAGAATTTTGTAAAATTCTGACGGGAGCATATCTGGGCCTGCTGCTTTATCCAAATTGAGTTTATCTATGGTTTGAGTTACCTCTGTAGCTGTTATAGGTATATTGAGTTTCTCAGCCTCATCTAAAGATAGCTTTGGAAGCGAGATTTTATCCCAAAAACATTTTTTTATTCTGTGTATGAGTCTGGGGGGCTGCATATAATTTTTTAAAGAATCTAGCAAAGCCGTTCTTGATTGCCTCTGCCTCAGTGACTCTGACACCATCTACCACATTAGCTTTAATTGGTTTGTGCGCTGTGTGCAGTTTCACCTGTTTTGCTAGGAGTTTGCCTATCTTACTGCCATATCTGTAGTACCTGGCTCTTTGACGCTGATCTTGCTTAGTTATCTGTTGAAGATTGAATGCATCCCATTCTTGTTTTGCTTTGATGTACTTATGCCAGTTAATATCATTAGGTGTCGTTATATAAGTATTATAACTATTACTGAGACAGTTAGAGAGCTGGGTCTCCCTTAAGCATATGTTTGCTCTAAGTCTACAGGTACATTGCTTAATTTCTCCCCTAATCACAGCTTTAGCTGCTTCCCAATATGTTTCTGGTTTACTACTATGTAAAAGATTTTGTGTCCTATATTCACTCCATCATTCAATAATAAATTTGTTAAATGTTGGGTTTTTGTATAAATAGCGTGGGAAAGTATACCCTCTACTTGTCTCATATTTATTGTTATCTAGACCAATCTCCAAAGAAATGGGGGCATGATCTGAGATAGTAAATTCGCCAATTTGCAATTTGCGACATGTGACCCTCCAGTAAGCCAATCCATGGCAACCTTTGCCAAGCATACTTTATTGTAGCTCGAAAAGCTAGGAAGTGCTAGGCCTCCACATTGTCTAGAATGCAAAAGTTTCTGTAGGGTAATGCGTTTCTTGCCCATCCCCCAGACAAACAACCTGATAGAACTATCCAGGCATTTAAGATCTGGTTTTGTTATAGGAATTGGGATATTTTGCATTATGTAAAGCAATTTAGGTAATATAATCATTTTTATCAAATTAATTTTTGCCGTCAGTGATAGCAGTAACTTTGCCCAACTTTTGAGATCTAGTTGAATTTTGTTTAATAATGGAGAGTAATTTAACGGGTACCATTCCGCCGGGTTTGTGCTAATTTTGGTTCCTAAATACGTGATGTATTGATCTGCCACCTTAAAAGGTGGAATATAGTCTGTACTTGGGGGTCTGGTTATCCATAACAAGTCAGATTTGGAGATGTTCATTTTATAGCCTGAGAATGTGCCAAATTTGTCGATTATATTTATGATAATTGGGATCTCTAATTGTGGTTTGTTGAGAAAAAGTAACAGGTCATCCGCATATAAAAGTAATTTGAGATGTTTATCTCCCACAAGAATCCCTTGTAAATATAACTTCAACATCATTGCAAGTGGTTCAATTGCTAAATTGAACAATAAGGGTGAGATTGGACAGCCTTGTCTCATTCCTGTCAAAATATCAAAGGTTTCTGTGGGAGAGCCATTGACCAAGAGTACTGCGGAAGCCTTTGCATAGAGGGCATGAATACATTTTGGAAATTGGCCCCTAAAACCACATTGTTCCATAGTAAAAAATAAATGATCCCAAGTGATTGAGTCGAATGCTTTTTGCGCGTCGACTGATAGAATCGCAGTTTCCTCACAGTTGTTTGCCTTTTCTGTACGATAGAAGTCTAACAGTAATAACATTTTCCGAATGCTGGCAGCTGGATTCCTATTTAACATGAAGCCGACCTGGTCTACATGAATCAGCGAGCCAAGAATTCGTTTAAGTCTATTAGATAGAATAGTTGTAAATATTTTATAGTCTGCGTTGAGTAGTGAGATAGGGCGATATGAATCGATAAGTTCTGGGTCTTTGTTCTTTTTTGGGATTAGGATAATTTTAGATGCTGCAAAGTATGCAGAGGGCACACTACCATTACACAGATAGTCATTGAATAGGTTAACAAGTGGGGTGTTTATCTCCTCTTTGAGAATTTTGTAAAATTCTGACGGGAGCATATCTGGGCCTGCTGCTTTATCCAAATTGAGTTTATCTATGGCTTGAGTTACCTCTGTAGCTGTTATAGGTATATTGAGTTTCTCAGCCTCATCTAAAGATAGCTTTGGAAGCGAGATTTTATCCCAAAAACATTTTTTTATTCTGTGTATGAGTCTGGGGGGCTGCATATAATTTTTTAAAGAATCTAGCAAAGCCGTTCTTGATTGCCTCTGCCTCAGTGACTCTGACACCATCTACCACAATAGCTTTAATTGGTTTGTGCGCTGTGTGCAGTTTCACCTGTTTTGCTAGGAGTTTGCCTATCTTACTGCCATATCTGTAGTACCTGGCTCTTTGACGCTGATCTTGCTTAGTTATCTGTTGAAGATTGAATGCATCCCATTCTTGTTTTGCTTTGATGTACTTATGCCAGTTAATATCATTAGGTGTCGTTATATAAGTATTATAACTATTACTGAGACAGTTAGAGAGCTGGGTCTCCCTTAAGCATATGTTTGCTCTAAGTCTACAGGTACATTGCTTAATTTCTCCCCTAATCACAGCTTTAGCTGCTTCCCAATATGTTTCTGGTTTACTACTATGTAAAAGATTTGGTGTCCTATATTCACTCCATCATTCAATAATAAATTTGTTAAATGTTGGGTTTTTGTATAAATAGCGTGGGAAAGTATACCCTCTACTTGTCTCATATTTATTGTTATCTAGACCAATCTCCAAAGAAATGGGGGCATGATCTGAGATAGTAAATTCGCCAATTTGCGATTTAACCACTGAGCCAAGGAGTCTATCTGACCCAAGAAAGAAATCGATACGTAAGAGTGATTTAAACTGTTTTGATTCATATGTAAACGCGCGGTTATTCGGGTATATGTGCCTCCATATATCCCTGATCCTAAGTACTCGACAGAATGATCTAAGAATTTTTGTTGCTTTTTGTGAAACTTTGACACTTGTTTGTTTTGTAGTCTGTAGTCTATCAATACTGTTAAAAACCATATTAAAATCTCCAGCAACTATCAGAGTGGTATCCACGTAATGAGAGAGTTTAGTCCTCAAAGTTTCCCAAAAAGGTTTGTCGACATTGTTTGGCCCAAACACATTACAAAGAGTGAAAGTGTGAAAGCCCATGTTTATTTTTATGATAATAAAACGCTCATTAGGATCTAACTCCTGAGATATAATTTTTAGGTCTGCCCCTTTTTTTACAAGAATTGCTACCCCCCTTTTACGTGATGCACAGGGAGTGAATATCACTTCCTGTAGCCAGTTGGCCTGTAGTTTTTTGTGTTCCCTTTCTGTAAGGTGGGTTTCCTGTAGTAGAGTTAGATCCGCTTTCTGTTTTTTAAGATAGTTTAAAATTCTCTTCCTTTTTATCGGACTAGTAATGCCCCCAACATTCCAAGATATAACCTTCAACTGTGGTATTTTAATTTAGGTGAACACGTTTGGAAGATACACAAAAAGGGAGAGAAGAGAAAAAAAAAAAGGGGCGACCCTCCACCGACAGTCCCCATCCCCCGACCCAGCAGCCCAGTACCAAACATAATATTAGTGTTAACCTAATCACATCAATATCTATTCTAAAGTTATATTTAGGTTCTATCATCTTATTTCTTAACTGATACATTTCACATAAGGAAAAATACAAAGGGAGAAGGTGTGAAAATAAAGATAAAAAGCACCCGTATGCCATTGGATCGTTATCAGCTAACAATGAAAAGGAATAGGACACGGACCATAGGACCTAAGGCCCTACTCCTTGGCAACGGCCCGTTGGTCAATTTTATGTTTATCTAAAAAGGTCTTGGCCTCCTGAGGCGTGTCTAGTACTATTAGCTCATTATCCACATAAAGTTTAATTTTAGCTGGATATATTAGCCTGGCCGAGAATCCACAATTAATAAGCGTGGTGCAGTAGGGTGCCATGGCCTTTCGTTTACTTGCTGTCTGATAGGAAAAATCATGAAACAACAGAATTCTGTTTTGATCTATTTCTAGCTGCTGTAATTTCCTGTAAGCTCTAAGAATAGCAATTTTGTCTTGAAAGTTAAGGTATTTCACGACTATAGGACGTTTCAGTATCGTATTGTCTACTGAGCTTTTTACATTGCCAACTCGATGTGCCCTTTCTACCTGAATATCCTGCTTTTGTATTCCAAGTATTTGTGGGAGTGTTGTAGCAGCAAAATAAACTAAATCTTGATAGATAGAAATTTCTGGTAAGACAATAACTCTCAAGTTGTTACGGCGTGATCTATTTTCTAGATCCTCAATTTTATCATTAGTTTAACCTTAGGTTTTATTTTTATTTCACAGGTAAGTTTGTATTTAAATAAACTAGGTAGTTTGTTAGTAATTGTAACTTTAATTTAGGTCTATTTTAATTATGTTAAAGTTAGGGAGGTTTAGGGGTAATAGTTTAATTTAGATAGTTGCGATGTGGGGGGCGGTGGTTTAGAGGTTAATAATTTTATTTAGTGTTTGCAATGTGAGGGGACGGTTTAGGAGTTAATGGGTTTATTTAGTTTTGGCAATGTGGGGGACGTCAGTTTAGGGGTTAATAGTTTTATTTAGGGAGTCACAATGTGGGGGGATGGGGGTTTATGGGTTAATAGGTATATTTAGTGTTGATGTGTGGGGATGGCGGTTTAGAGGTTAATAGCTTTATTTTGTGTTGGCGATGTGGGGGACGGCGGTTTAGAGGTTAATAGGTTTAGTTAGTGTTGGCGATGTGGGGGGACCGCGGTTTAGAGGTTAATAGATTTAGTTGGTGTTGGCAATGTGGGGGGACAATGGTTTAGAGGTTAATAGCTTTATTTAGTGTTGGCGATGTGGGGGACAGTGGTTTAGATAATTTTGTTTCGACATATTCCTTATGTTAAGTTAAATCATTTTTCGGATCTATTCTTTATTCATATTCATGATTCTATTCTAAACTTTAGAATAGAATAATAAATATGAATAAAGAATGGATCCAAATAACGAATGGATCCAAAATAACAAATGGATCCGAAAAGCGATTTAACTTAACATAACTAATTTGCCTAAACAAAATAATTTATTTAACTTAACTAATTTGCCAAAACAAAATAATTTATTTAACTAATGAAAACTAAACTAAACAATTTTTTTTTGCTGTGCACATGTCTAGTAGCAGTTTAGGGGTTAATAGTGTAGTGAGTTACTTTTTTATGGGGTTGTGGTAGTTTAGGGGTTAATAATATAGTGGGTTACTTTGTGATGGGGATGTGTGGCATTTTAGGGGTTAATAGCATAATCGGTTACTTTGCGGTGGGGAGTATAAAGGTTTAGGGGTAAATAAAATATTTAGTGTAACTGTTTGAGTGGTAAATGTGATTGCATTCGAGTGATCGCATTTACTTTCAACTATTAATACAAGCAGATAAAGCTCAATACTGCCCATAGAAAATATGGAAAGCTTAAATTACCGCAAATTTACGCAAAGGAACTTGAGGTAATTTAAACAGCGCACCACTTGTAATATAGAGCATTGGATGAATGGGGGGAAAAAGAAGATAAATATAGTCTGGGAAGCAGAAACACAAAATGTTTTGAATATGTAAAGCAGTTGGTTGTGTAACGAGGCAGTTAGTTTCATAGATAAAAAGAGAACACAGTCTAAAAACACAGTAGGCTCAATTAATAATATTGGAGTTTTTTTACAGCGAGAAATGAGTCACATAAAAAGGTTACATAAAGAGACAGAAGGACATAATATAGTCAGCAGTTTGTCAATAGTTAGTATAATATTTGCTATACAACAGGTTACGGCTTTTAGAGAATTAATATTACAAATGGTAGTTACAGAATATTACCTGCTTGCTGCATTTGCCGATACTGGAAAAGACAAGTAATTCTAACATTATTTTAGCATTAACAAATCCATTTATAGTGTGCAGAAGATAATTAACAGCTGGCACTGCCTCAGGGGTAATTCACTGATTGCTCTGTGTGGATTGAGTATAACACAAACCTAGCTAAAATTGAAGAAATATATAAATTTGAATTTGCAGTAAATAGGACACGGATTTCACATTAAGAATATCTCCTGTGTTGGCAAACTAATAAACTCATTTGACTTTCAATGCCATCTACATTGTGTCACCATTAAAAAGGTATTTCTACTTCTCTCAATTCTCACATAATTAGCTGCATATATGCCATGTCTGCTTTCTATTGCTACCTAAAATGGAATTGTTTTAAATCTAATCCTCTCCCCAGGGACTTATCTTTCCTGTCACCTCCATCAAATTACAAAAACCCTAAATTACAAAATAACTTTATATATATAAAATAACTATATATATATATATATATATATATATATATATATATATATATATATATATATATATATATATATTAGTTTACACAAAACAGTTAGCACCACTCCATTCATTTAAAACCCACTCATTCGCATGTCCTGATTTTAAGAATATCTATCAGGAAATACTGTGCTCGGGGGGGATACAATTATTAGATAATTACACTGAGTGAAAACCCACACCAAAGTTCCCTTTATCCGGCACCAGAGTTTAAGGTTACCTCTTCACTAACTAGTACATCAGATGAAAGAGAGCTTACATTGAAATATCCAAATATAACACACAGAAAAAACTAAAAAATTCAATAAAACCCTAAAAATAGGTTATAATTATACACTAAACTAAACTTAATTTTCACAAAAATATATAGGTAAAATATACGAACTTGGACCCACTTATAGAAATTAATTGAAAGTTCATCAGATGTTGGAACTATAAATGTGACAACTATGTTTCCAAAAGTCCCGTACCAATTATAACCAACATGTGAATCCAACATATGGCTAATGGTCTTTGTTTGTGAGATATCTGAGAAATCTGAGGGCAGTGTTAAACGTTCTTATCAAAGTGGGAGAAAATTCCAAGGCTAATCACTCATGGGATGTAAGTCAAAGTTATATACAGAGGCTAAGTTCATACAGGAATTCATCACAGGTGGATGTATTAGTGTACAGAGCGGTTCATAATATCCCCAGCATTTTACAACTGTACCTCATAGGAACGTCTACCTCACCAGGTAAAAAAACACATCTCTGTTACATGCCATACTTATAACGCAGTTTATTTTCCTGTGCCTACCTTGATTGTAGTTTGTCTTCAAGTGGTATAGTTATGATCTAGGGAGCGCCTCACAATGGGCAGGGATACTAGAATAACACTAAAATAATATGTATGGTTGATACAAGTTTAATAAAAAATCGATAAAAAGTTCTAAGGTTACACTGTGTTAAAATTACTCAACACAACAATTTCTCAATTACCATCAATTAAAAATCACAAAAATACAGAAAAATGTTCATGGATCCATGATTACAATGCAAGATTAAAATACAATTAAATTAAATTACAAATTAAATGAAACCATATAACCGTTATGGCAAAACGTGCAGTTCAAATGGTTAAAATAGGCTGCTAAATGGATTGTTCCTAATTAATAAATAAATACGGTTGGCAGTCCTAAAAAATGGCAGTCTAGAATGCTGGTCTGATAATCTAGGTGATAAATTGGATGAGACACTTGTATTAAACAGTGTACAATCAAGTTCGGCGCAGGAAAATAAACACAGAAATACATACAGTGGGTATTGAAAAGTATCACCCCCTTAAAAATAATCACATTTTGTTGCTTTGCAGTCTGAAATAAAGAGAGACACAGTTTTTGTTTCCAGTTGTAATTACTCAGTGCAACTTATAACATCCAAGTGAAAGATATAACACCAACATGTCAAGCAAAAATAAAGACAATTCAAAAACAGAATCACTGAGTTGGAAAAATGATCAACCCCTCCTAAAATTACTCAAAACTCAATCAGGTGTAGCTAATCATCTTCTCAACAGCACACACAAAGCCATTTGACTTCAACTGTAATCAGCTGTGGGCATATTGATTAGCTCAGCATGAAAAGAGCTTTACTGGAGCATCTGAGTACCTGGTAGTGCAACTGAAGCAAACAATCAACTATGGGTGGCAAGGCACTGCCAAAAGATCTCCGGGATAATGTTGTGGATAGGCACAAGTCAGGAGATGGATACAAGAAAATATCAAAGGCTTTATCAATGCCTAGAAGCACAGTCTATTATTAGGAAGTGGATGGTATTTGGTACAACACAGACCCTCTCTGGATCAGGACATCGCTCCAAACTGGATGAAAGAGCCAGGAGGAAACTGGTCAGAGAGGCTACCAAGAGGCCCACAGCAACTCTGAAGCAGTTGCAAGAATTTATGACAAAGAGTGGTCATTGTGTGCATGTGACAACAATATCGCAAATTCTCCACAAACGGGCTTGTATGGGAGAGTTGCAAGAAAAAAGCCACTCCTCAAGAAAGGCCACATGCAGTCATGACTGAGCTTCACCATAACACACCTAGGAGATTCTGAGGCCATATGGAAAAAGGTGTTATGGTCAGATGAGACTAAAATTGAATTATTTGGCCTCAACACCAAACCTACAGTAAAGCATGGAGGTGGTAATATCCTGTTATGGGGGTGTTTCTCTGCAGCAGGCACTGGAGCATTTGTCAGGATAGAAGGAATAATGGTTGGAGCAAAATACCGTCAAATTCTTGAGGAACATCTGCTGCCCTCTGCCAGGAAGTTGTCAATGGGAAGAAGGTTTACCTTCCAACATGACAATGACCAAAGCACACAGCAAAAATGATCACACAGTGGTTGAAGGAGAAAAAGGTAATTGTCCTTGCCTGGCCTAGTCAAAGCCAAGACTTAAACCCCATTGAATATCTGTGGCATGATTTGAATACTGCAGTCCACAAACGGTCACCATCAAATGTAACGGAACTGGAGCAGTTCTGCAAATAAGAGTGGGCAAATATTGCACAGTCTAGATGTGCAAAGTTAGTAGAGACATATCCCAAAAGACTAAAGGCTGTAATTAAAGCAAAAGGTGGTTCAACAAAATACTCACACAAGGGGGTGATCCTTTTTCCAACTCAGTGATTCTCTTTTTGAATTGTCTTTATTTTTGCCTGACATGTTGGTGTTATATCTTTCACTTGGATGTTATATATTGAACTGAGTAACTAGAAGTGGATAAACAAAAGCCGTGTCTGTCTCTATTTCAGGATGCAAAGCAACAAAATGTGATTATTTTTTTTAAGGGGGGGATTCTTTTCAATACCCACTGTATTTATACATATAAGTGCATTAGAGTCCTTTGCAGTCAAGTAGAAAACATGTAAAAACATATTTATGCAATATTCATATGTAATAAAGTGTAATACTGTGTATTTACTGTAAATATTTCCCATTCCAATGTTCTGCACATAGTAGAATATGTTCTATGTATTTATAAATAGATATTCCTATATACAGTTGTATGCAAAAGTTTAGGCACCCCTGACAATTTCCATGATTTTCATTTATAAATAATTGGGTGTTTGGATCAGCAATTTCATTTTGATCTATCAAATAACTGAAGGACACAGTAATATTTCAGTAGTGAAATTAGGTTTATTGAATTAACAGAAAATGTGCAATATGCATCCCAAACGAAATTAGACAGGTGCATAAATGTGGGCACCCTTGTCCTTTTGTTGATTTGAATACCTGTAACTACCTAGCACTGATTAATTTGAACACATAACTGGTTTGGTGAGCCCATTAAGCCTTGAACTTCATAGACAGGTGCATCCAATCATAAGAAAAGTTATTTAAGGAAGCCAATTGCAAGTTGTTGTTCTCTTTTCTGAAGAGTGGCAACATGGGGGCCTCAAAACAACTCTCAAATGACCTGAAAACAAAGATTGTTCAACATTATGGTTAAGGGGAAGGCTACAAAAAGCTATTGCAGAGATTTAAGCTGTCAGTCTCCACTGTGAGGAACATAGTGAGGAAATGGAAGACCACAGGCACAGTTCTTGTTAAGGCCAAAAGTGGCAGGCCAAGTAAAATATTGGAGAGGCAAAGGCAAAGGATGGTGAGAACGGTCAAAAACAGCCCACAGACCACCTCCAAAGACTTACAACATCATATTGCTGCAGATGATGTCACTGTGCATCGTTCAACAATTCAGCGCACTTTGCACAAGGAGAAGCTGTATGGGAGAGTGATGCAGAAGAAGCATTTTCTGCACACAAGCCACAAACAGAGTCGCTTGAGGTATGCAAACGCACATTTGGACAACCTAGCTTCATTTTGGAAGAAGGTGCTGTGGACTGATGAAACAAAGATTAAGTTATTTGGTCATAACAAGGGGCGTTATGCATGGCGGAAAAAGAACACAGCGTTCCAAGACAAACACTTGCTACCCACAGTATAATTTGGTGGATGTTCCATCATGCTCTGGGGCTGTGTGGCCAGTGCCGGTACTAATCTTGTTAAAGTTAAGGGTCACATTGATTCCACTCAATATCAACAGATACTTGAGAATAATGTTGAGGAATCAGTCACAAAGTTGAAGTTACGCCAGGGCTGGATATTTCAACAAGACAACTACCCAAAACACTGCTCAAACTCTACTCTGGCATTTATGCAGAGGAACAAGTACAATGTTCTGGAATGGCCATCCCAGTCCCCAGACCTAAATATCATTGAAAATCTGTGGGGTGATTTGAAGCGGGCTGTCCATGTTTGGCAACCATGAAACCTAACTAAACTGGAGATGTTTTGCAAGGAGGAATGGTCCAAAAAACCTTCATCCAGAATCCAGACACTCATTACAGGCTATAGGAAGCATCTAGAGGCTGTTATTTCTGCTAAAGGAGGCTCTATTAAATATTGATGCAATATTTCTGTTGGGGTGCCCAAATTTATTCACCTGTCTAATTTTGTTTAATTTCTGTTAATCTAATAAACCTAATTTCACCACTGAAATATTACTGTGTCCTTCAGTTATTTGATAGATCAAAATAAATTTGCTGATCCTAACACCCAATTATTAATAAATGAAAATCATAGAAATTGTCAGGGGTGCCTAAACTTTTGCATACAACTGTATATCTTTGTCCCTTTGCTTTTCTCAAGTTACTGTGCACAATCAATAATCACTGAGTACCGGCACCTTTTTTTCTTGAGTACAAGCACCTTTTTTTCTGGTATACTGTATTTAATCATGTATATATATTTATATACAGTGGGGCAAAAAAAGTATTTAGTCAGCCACCAATTGTGCAAGTTCTCCCACTTAAGAAGATGAGAGAGGCCTGTAATTTTCATTATAGGTATACATCAACTATGATAGACAAAATGTGGAAACAAATCCAGACAATCACATTGTCTGATTTGGAAAGAATGTATTTGCAAATTATGGTGGGAAATAAGTATTTGGTCAATATCAAAAGTTCATCTCAATACTTTGTTATATATCCTTTGTTGGCAATGACAGAGGTCAAACATTTTCTGTAAGTCTTCACAAGGTTGTCACACACTGTTGCTGGTATGTTTGCCCATTCCTGCATGCAGATCTCCTCTAGAGCAGTGATGTTTTGGGGCTGTCGCTGGGCAACACGGACTTTCAACTCCCTTCAAAGGTTTTCTATGGGGTTGAGATCTGGAGACTGGCTAGGCCACTCCAGGACCTTGAAATGCTTCTTACGAAGCCACTCCTTTGTTGCCTGGGCAGTGTGTTTGGGATCATTGTCATGCTGAAAGACCCAGCCACGTTTCATCTTCAATGCCCTTGCTGATGGAAGGAGGTTTGCACTCAGAAATATAACGATACATGGCCCCATTCATTCTTTCATGTACACGGATCAGTCGTCCTGTTCCCTTTGCAGAGAAACAGCCCCAAAGCATGATGTTGCCACCCCATGCCTCACAGAAGGTATGGTGTTCTTTGGTTGCAACTCAGCATTCTCTCTCTCCTCCAAACACAACGAGTTGTGTTTCTACCAAACAGTTCTACTTTGGTTTCATCTGACCATATGACATTCTCCCAATCCGCTTCTGGATCATCCAAATGCTCTCTAGCATACTTCAGACGGGCCCGGACATGTACTGGCTTAAGCAGGGGGACACGTCTGGCACTCCAGGATCTGAGTCCCTGGCGGCGTAGTGTGTTACTGATGGTAGCCTTTGTTACGTTGGTCCCAGCTCTCTGCAGGTCATTCACTAGGCCCCCCCCCCCCCTGTGTAGTTCTGGGATGTTTGCTCATCATTCTTGTGATCATTTTGACCCCACGGGGTGAGATCCAGTTGCATGAATAAATAGTTAGGAACTGTTCACATAAGCCATAAAACATATTAACATTGCAATCAGCATTGGCATTTAAACATCTTAGGTTTGAAATAAGTCACTAAAGTGTTCATAAGAGATCTGCTAATGCGGGATCAATGTCCCCACACTCACCACACAGATCTCTTATGAACACTTTAGTGACTTATTTCAAACCTAAGATGTTTAAATGCCAATGCTGATTGCAATGTTAATATGTTTTATGGTTTATGTGAACAGTTCTTAACTATTTATTCCTGCAACTGGATACAGGGATGACAATATGGTTTTGTACAATGAAGATGTTAAATAGATTCCCTTTTTGTATGCTGTTTATTTTGTGATCAGTGTGTTATCAATCAATGCTTGTCTAAATATACTTTAACCTACTGAGACTATGCCACTATTTGATTACAGTTATACTTTTGTAACTTCTCATATTTACAACTTCTTATTTGTATATATTAGTGTTCAGCTATGAGGTAATGCCAGATGTTTGCATATACAGTTTGATTTATTTTTTGTTTTATGTTTTCTGGTGGTATGGTCATTAGGCCTTGTTTATGTATCACCATGGTGATTGTGGTTTTGGTGCAATTTTGATGTTTGTGATGGGTGGGGCTAGTGCTATATATTGCACACTTTGTTCACTTGCACTGTTATCTGGTCTGAGGAAGGGGTCTGCGAACCCCGAAACGTTACCACAATAAAGATTTAAAGGTTTTTTGAAACCAAACCCAGCGAGTGCAGTCACTTATTGGATATAGACTGTATACTTGATTGACTTTGCACCCTGGTCGATGACCACACAGCATTGGGAGTGCAGACACACACGGAGGATTTATATATATATATATAAATAGATATATATTGTACAAAATACCATCATATATATGGTATAGAAATATGTATTTATGAATAAATAGAACATATTCTTCTATTTGAAGAACATTGGAATGTGAAATATTTATATTTTCCTGTCGGGTTAGCACACTTGAGAATATGTGATCAGATTTGCACGCAAGTAGGTTTTTTTTTTTTTTTGCTCTATTGACTTCTATGGGGGAATATGTTAATGAGTGCACAATATTGGAAGTTCGTCTTTTTGTGCGCATCAGGTTAGCCCTCGACCGAAAACTGTTTGCTTTCAACTTGTAATAAGAGCGCAAATGACAAACACAAAAAGCTAAATAGTGCTCCTCTTGTAATCTAGTACTATGTGTTTCCCCCCCAGAAAGTGGTAAAACACTTGGTTAAATTCGGCTCCAGATCTGCAAAGAGCTGCTGAACCTGAGCTGACCATCGTCTATAATTATTGGTAACTATGATGTCTCTAATTGGCTTGTGCCTGATCATCTCCAGACTAGTAGTGCATCTAGTCTAGAGCTAACTTTAATTATGTGTTTAACCTGTTCCATGCGTATGACGAGAACTGGTCGGCATTCAAATCTTTGCCTGTGCTCTGATACAGTTGTCGGCGATCTACCTCACTGCAAGCCATGGTCATTGGTGGTATAGATGTAGCACTCCCAAAGCTGCATGGGAGTGCATGGTGACATCACGGGGGGCAGGACCAGGAAAAGACAGGCAGTAAAGTAGGGTTGCCACCTCAGCCATATTTTCCTGGGCACTTATAAGTTACACATGGTGCAGGGTGTGCAAGGAGGAATATGAATAGTACATATAGATAGTACTGTCCAGAAACACAATACATGTTCCTCCCTGCACACCCTGCAGCATGTGTAACTCATAAGTGTCCAGTAAAATATGGCTGAGGTGGCAACCCTACAGTAAAGGGAGCGTGATATGGGTGGAGGTTTTTAAAACCTTTTGATCTCAGCTCCCTTACTACCCCGCAGACCTCAAAGACCCCTGATTTAAAGTAAAAACACAAAACATGGGTTTTTGCTGAGGAATAGGACTTTATAGGCTCAATAAAAAATCTGTTATGTGTAGAGATCACTAATAAAGTTTATTTTATAGTAGACAAGTTCCTTTCTTTAATAATACTTTTTCTGTATAGTCAGGGGTTCTCTGTGGTAAAAACAATCACCTTGCAAAAAAAAAAAGCTGCTTTTATTTCTGTACTGGCACAAAGAGGAGCATCTAGTTTATATAATAACTCCCAATAAACAGTATGGGACCCTATTTTCTATTTGGCTATCCTTACTAACAATTTAGTTAATGCTCACCTGGTCATTTTAGAAACAATCGGCTAGATTACGAGTCTTGCGTTAGCCTTAAAAATCAGCGTTAAGAGGTCCTAACGCTGCTTTTTAACGCCCGCTGGTATTACGAGTCTTGGAGGTACAGGTGTACTGCTCACTTTTTTGGCCAGACTCGGAAATACTGCAAATCCACTTACGTCAATTGCGTATCCTATATTTTCAATGGGACTTGCATAGCGCCGGTATTACGAGTCTGACCAAAAGTGAGCGGTAAACCCTCACCTGCCAAGCCTGGTACCGCATTTTAAAGTCAGTAGTTAAGAGTTTTACACTACAACGCCGTAGCATAAAACTGTTAACTAAAGTGCTAAAAAGTACACTAACACCCATAAACTACCTATTAAGCCCTAAACCGAGCCCCCCCCCCCCCACATCACAAACACTAAAATAAATATTTAAACCCCTAATCTGCCGAACCGGACATCGCTGCCACTATAATAAATATATTAACCCCTAAACCGCCGCACTCCCGCATCACAAACACTAGTTAAATATTATTAACCCCTAATCTGCCGTCCCTAACATCGCCAACTCCTACCTACATTTATTAACCCCCATCGCCGCCACTATATTAAATGTATTAACCCCTAAACCTGTCTAACCCTAACCCCCCCTAACTTAAATATAATTACAATAAATCTAAATAAAATTACTACAATTACCTAAATAATTCCTATTTAAAACTAAATACTTACCTATAAAATAAACCCTAAACTAGCTACAATATAACTGATAGTTACCTTGTAGCTATCTTAGGGTTTATTTTTATTTTACTGGCAACTTTGTATTTATTTTAACTAGGTACAATAGTTATTAAATAGTTATTAACTATTTAATAACTACCTAGTTAAAATAAAGACAAATTTACCTGTAAAATAAAACCTAACCTAAGTTATACTAACACCTAACACTACACTATAATTAAATAAATTAACTAAATTAAATATAATTAATTACAATTAAATAAAATTATCTAAAGTACGAAAACCCCCCACTAAATTACAGAAAATAATAAAATGATTACAAGATTTTTAAACTAAGTACACCTACTCTAATCCCCCTAACAAAATAAAAAAGCCCCCCAAAATAAAAAAAGCCCTACTCTACACTAAATTACAAATAGCCCTTAAAAAGGCCTTTTGCGGGGCATTGCCCCAAAGTAATCAGCTATTTTACCTGTAAAACAAAAGTACAAATACCCCCCCAACATTAAAACCCACCACCCACACAACCAACCCTACTCTAAAACCCACCCAATACCCCATTAAAAAAACCTAACACTAACCCCTTGAAGATCACCCTACCGTGAGACGTCTTCACCCAACCAGGCAGAAGTGGTCCTCCAGACGGGCAGAAGTCTTCATCCAACCGGGCAGAAGTGGTCCTCCAGACGGGCAGAAGTCTTCATCCAGACGGCATCTTCTATCTTCATCCATCCGGCGCGGAGCGGGTCCATCTTCAATACATCCAACGCGGAGCATCCTCTTCATCCGGAGTCTTCTTACTAAATGACGGCACCTTTAAGTGACGTCATCCAAGATGGCATCGCTTCAATTCCAATTGGCTGATAGAATTCTATCAGCCAATCGGAATTAAGGTAGAAAAAATCCTTTCTCACATTTCATAAACTTTCATTATTTATTTTGTCCCCATTTCCTGTAATTCCATTTCAAAATTGTGAGCTTTTCAGTTCCTGTTAAAAATGGACGTGCAGAACACTGTTATATTCCACACAGCCATTGGCTGCACACTCTAGTGACCTATTTATAACTGTACCTAATTGGCCACAGCAGAAGGTAACATGGCAGCTCCCATTTTTTTTAAAGACACCAAAACTACCGCAAATTTGTTTGGATAGAAAATAGTAATGTGCCCTCATACTACAAGCTGAAAGTACTTGAACTTGAACGCAATCACATTTACTGCTCAAAATTTTTACGCAACCTTAAAGGGTCAGTGTTGCTTTCTATATCTTCGTTACCTATAACTCCCAGGTCTTAATTAATATTTAATCCACGCTATTCTTTATAAATATACTTGGAGTGTCAAGGCCTGGACTCCTTTGTCTAGTGATAATTTATATTACTATGTACATGTGCTATCCTACAGACAGTTGCATACTATTATAAATACTGTAGATCCCCAACAAAAGGCTTGATATATTATACATATTCTCCTTTTTTCTAATAAATAGCCAACAAGGAAGCTTCAAGATTATTCAACAGACAAACTTCACATTCACATCCTAATATGGTTGTATATATATAATTAAGGAAACTCATATAGAAATTACTCATGGTTTTCAGATGGCTAATTACTTTAAAGAGAGTGACGCTATCATTCAGTGGTTGGTTATTGGTACTGGTACAGGGGAGTGCCTCCTGTGTGCTTGTTTCCATTACTAAGTGCTTATTCTTTATTAAGACTATCTATTATTATGAGAATATGGGGGGTAGTTATCAAGCCGTCAACCTCAAATACGCTGGAATTCCGCAGCGTATTTGTGGCGAGGCTGATTCGCCTTAGTTATCAAAGGCTAGATACCGGCAAAAGTAGAATTTTGTGACGTAAGATTCGATCCGCCGGACTCAGTCCGACACAGATCGATTCTTACGTCACTCCAGATGTTCCGCACACAAGTGCGGCACAATCTGACTACTTTTGCTAGTTATCAAAAAACTAGCAGGTACGCTCGGCACTTTTCCGGCCCAGCGTACCTGGTTTTCAATCCACCGCCCTGGAGGCAGCGGATCCCATAGAAATCAGTGGGAGTCTGACCATAGCGAAAGTTCATGTTCGCTGCTGCCAGACATCCCATTCATTCCTATGGGAGCTGTCTACACCTAACACCCTAACATGTACCCCGAGTCTAAACACCCCTAATCTGTCCCCCCCTACACCGCCGCAACTAAATAAAGTGTTTTCCCCCTAAACCGCCGCTCCCGGAGCCCACCGCAACTATAATAAACTGATTAACCCCTAAACCTCCACTCCCGGACCCACCGCCACTATAATAAATATGTTAACCCCCTATACCGGCGCCCCCGGAGCCCCCCGCAACTAAATAAAGTTAGTAACCCCTAAACCGCCGCTCCTAGACCCCGCCGCAACTCTTATAAATGTATTAACCCCTAAACCGCCGCTCCCGGACACCGCCGCCACCTACATTATACCTACTAACCCCTATCCTGCCCCCTCTACACCGTCGCCACCTATAATAAATTTATTAACCCCTATCCTGCCCCCCCTACACCACCGCCACTGTAATAAATGTATTAACCCCTAAAGTCTAACACTAAACCTAACACCCCCTAACTTAAATATTAATTAAATAAATCTAAATAATATTTTTATTATTAACTAAATGAATCCTATTTAAAACGAAATACTTACCTATAAAATAAACCCTAATATAGCTACAATATAAATAATAATTATATTGTAGCTATCTTAGGATTTATTTTTATTTTACAGGCATCTTACAATTTATTTTAACTAGATACAATAGCTATTAAATAGTTATTAACTATTTAATAGCTACCTAGCTAAAATAAAGAGAAATTTACCTGTAAAATAAAAACTAACCTAAGTTACAATTACACCTAACACTACACTATACTTTAATAAATTATTCCTATTTAAAACTAAATACTTACCTGTAAAATAAACCCTGATAGCTACAATGTAGTTAATAGTTACATTGTAGCTATTGTAGGATTTATATTTATTTTACAGGTAACTTTGTATTTATTTTAGCTAGTTAGAATAGTTATTAAATAGTTATTAACTATTTAATAACTACCTAGCTAAAAGAAATACAAAATTACCTGTAAAATAAATCCTAACCTAAGTTACAATTAAACCTAACACTACACTATCATTAAATTAATTAAATAAATTAGTTACAAATAACTACAATTAAATACAATTACATAAACTAACTAAAGTACAAAAAATAAAAAAGCTAAGTTACAAAAAATAAAAAAAATAAGTTACAAACATTTCAAAAATATTACAACAATTTTAAGCTAATTACACCTAATCTAAGCCCCCTAATAAAAAAACAAAGCCCCCCAAAATAAAAAAATGCCCTACCCTATTCTAAATTAAATAAGTTCAAAGCTCTTTTACCTTACCAGCCCTTAAAAGGGCCTTTTGCTGGGCATGCCACAAAGAAAACAGCTCTTTTGCCTGTAAAAGAAAAATACAACCCCCCCAACGTTAAAACCCACCACCCACATACCCCTAATCTAACCCAAACCCCCCTTAAATAAACCTAACACTACCCCCCTCAAGATCATCCTACCTTGAGTCGTCTTCACTCAGCCGAGCCACCGATGGAACCGAAGAGGAGATCCGGAGCGGCAGAAGTGATCCTCCAAGGGGCGCTGAAGAAGTCTTCCATCCGATGAATTGATCCTCCAAGCGGCGCTGAAGAAGTCTTCCATCCGGGTAATGTCATCTTCCAAGCGGCGTTGAAGAAGTCTTCCATCCGGGCGATGTCATCTTCCAAGCGGGGTCTTCAATCTTCTTTCTTCAGGATCCATCTTCTTCCCGCCGACGCGGAACATTCTTCTTCCCCGACGGACTAACGACGAATGAAGGCTCCTTTAATGGACGTCATCCAAGATGGAGTCTCTTCAATTCCGATTGGCTGATAGGATTCTATCAGCCAATCGGAATTAAGGTAGGAAAAATTTGATTAGCTGATTGAATCAGCCAATCAGATTGAGATCACATTCTATTGGCTGAACGGAACAGCCAATAGAATGCGATCTCAATCTGATTGGCTGATTCAATCAGCCAATCAGATTTTTCCTACCTTAATTCCGATTGGCTGATAGAATCCTATCAGCCAATCGGAATTGAAGGGATGCCATCTTGGATGACGTCCCTTAAAGGAGCCTTCATTCGTCGTTAGTCCGTCGGGGAAGAAGGAAGTTCCGCGTCGGCGGGATGAAGATGGATCCTGAAGAAAGAAGATTGAAGACCCCGCTTGGAAGATGACATCGCCCGGATGGAAGACTTCTTCAGCGCCGCTTGGAAGATGACATTGCCCGGATGAAAGACTTCTTCAGCGCCGCTTGGAGGATCACTTCATCGGATGGAAGACTTCTTCAGCGCCCCTTGGAGGATCACTTCTGCCGCTCCGGATCTCCTCTTCGGTTCCATTGGTGGCTCGGCTGAGTGAAGACGACTCAAGGTAGGATGATCTTCAGGGGGGTAGTGTTAGGTTTATTTAAGGGGGGTTTGGGTTAGATTAGGGGTATGTGGGTGGTGGGTTTTAACATTGGGGGGGTTTGTATTTTTCTTTTACAGGCAAAAGAGCTGTTTTCTTTGGGGCATGCCCCGCAAAAG
The DNA here is from genome assembly GCF_027579735.1 of Bombina bombina. NCBI lineage: Eukaryota > Metazoa > Chordata > Amphibia > Anura > Bombinatoridae > Bombina > Bombina bombina. The sequence goes on along the minus strand of NC_069501.1, from coordinate 556,908,296 downwards.
GCCCTTTTAAGGCTGGGAAGGTAAAAGAGCTTTGAACTTTTTTAATTTAGAATAGGGTAGGGCATTTTTTTATTTTGGGGGGCTTTGTTTTTTTATTAGGGGGCTTAGATTAGGTGTAATTAGCTTAAAATTGTTGTAATATTTTTGAAATGTTTGTAACTTATTTTTTTTATTTTTTGTAACTTAGTTTTTTTATTTTTTGTACTTTAGTTAGTTTATGTAATTGTATTTAATTGTAGTTATTTGTAACTAATTTATTTAATTAATGTAATGATAGTGTAGTGTTAGGTTTAATTGTAACTTAGGTTAGGATTTATTTTACAGGTCATTTTGTATTTCTTTTAGCTAGGTAGTTATTAAATAGTTAATAACTATTTAATAACTATTCTAACTAGCTAAAATAAATACAAAGTTACCTGTAAAATAAATATAAATCCTAAAATAGCTACAATGTAACTAATTATTACATTGTAGCTATCTTAGGGTTTATTTTACAGGTAAGTATTTAGTTTTAAATAGGAATAATGTATTAAAGTATAGTGTAGTGTTAGGTGTAATTGTAACTTAGGTTAGTTTTTATTTTACAGGTAAATTTCTCTTTATTTTAGCTAGGTAAGCTATTAAATAGTTAATAACTATTTAATAGCTATTGTACCTAGTTAAAATAAATTGAAAGATGCCTGTAAAATAAAAATAAATCCTAAGATAGCTACAATATAATTATTATTTATATTGTAGCTATATTAGGGTTTATTTTATTGGTAAGTATTTAGTTTTAAATAGGATTCATTTAGTTAATAATAGAAATATTATTTAGATTTATTTAATTAATATTTAAGTTAGGGGGGTTTAGTGTTAGACTTAGGTTTAGGGGTTAATAAATTTATTACAGTGGCGGCGGTGTGGGGGGGGGCAGGATAGGGGTTAATAAATTTATTATAGGTGGCGACGGTGTAGGGGGGGCAGGATAGGGGTTAATAAGTTTAATATAGGTTGCGGCGGTGTCCGGGAGCGGCGGTTTAGGGGTTAAACAATTTATTTTGTTGCGGCGGGGTCCGGGATCAGCAGGATAGGGGTTAATAACTTTATTATAGAGGGCGGCGCTATAGAGGGGGCAGGATAGGGGTTACTAGGTATAATGTAGGTGGCGGCGGTGTCCGGGAGCGGCGGTTTAGAGGTTAATACATTTATAAGCGTTGCGGCGGTGTCCAGGAGCGGCGGTTTAGGGGTTAATACATTTATAAGATTTGCGGTGGGGTCTAGGAGCGGCGGTTTAGGGGTTAGTAACTTTATTTAGTTGCGAGGGGCTCCGGGGGCGCCGGTATAGGGTGTAGAACAGTGTAGTTTAGTGTGGGTGTTTAGTGACAGCTTATCAATAAAGCTGTCAAAAAGCCGAAGAGCAGCGAGATCGGATGAGTGATAACTATCACAGTCCGCTTCTTATCGCCCCGTACTTGGTGCGCAGCTTTTTGACATATTTATTGATAACTTAGGCAAAATTTTGCAGGTCCGCGGCGGCGATGGTAGGCGAGCTTAGGCGGGCGTATTGAACCGGCGAAGGCAGGTAAATTAGACACGTTGATAACTACCCCCCTATGTGTTTATTGATATATAGGTTAGTGTTTCATTTTACTTGATTTAAATATCAATTCTTTAATTTTTTTCTATTTTGCAACTGCTCAACACTGTTAAAATCCCCTATTCTCTAAAGATCGTTTTTTGTCCGAAGTATTCCCCTACTAACCCAATATATATTGAAGACAATAAGGTTTTACTAGCATAGGCTCTGTGTTCTTTTAGGCTGTTACTCGCTGTAAGTTGGCTGAAGCTAATGGCCATGGTAGGCTTTATAAGTGGACCAAATTATATTTATAATTAAATGACAGATTTTTGCTACTTATTATATACTTCCAAGTTGTAAATGTCATCACTGTATTTGATGTTGAATATGAATCTGTTTGCATTTGGCTAAATGTTAAAAAAAAAAAAAAAAAGGAGTTTGTCCAGAGGAAACAGTTGCACTAAACTACATTATTGAGCTCAAGTACAGTTGGGCTTTAAAGGGACACTCAAATCAAAATTAAACTTTCATGGTTCAGACAGAGTACACAATTGTAAACAACTTTCCAATGCACTTCCGTTAACAAAATGTGCACAGTCCTTTTATATTTACACTTTCTGAGGCATCAGCTCCTATTGAACATGTGCAAGAATTCACAGAATATACATTTATGCATTTCTGATTGGCTGATAGCTGTCACATGATACAGGAGTGGTAGAAATAGAAATAACTTTGAAATTGGTCAGAAGAAAATCTGCTACTCATTTGAAGTTCAGTCTAAGGGGCCGATTTATCAATGTCTGTCTGACATGATATGCTGTAGCGTATCATGTCCGATAGACATCGCTGAATGCCGATAGCATATGCTGTCGGCATTTAACATTGCACAAGCAGTTCTGGTGAACTGCTTGTGCAATGCCGCCCCCTGCAGATTGACCGCTAGCAGGGGGTGTCAATCAACCCGATCGTATAGGATCGGGGGGATTGCAGACTGCAGCCTCAGAGGCAGTGAACCAGTTTTGGAGCTGTGTATGTGTTGGTCACTGGTGAGGCCAAATGAAATATAACCCCACCCCACAGTAATTATACAGCATTCATTTTTTTTTTGTTTCTATGTAATAATGTTAACATAATCACACAGTTCAGTTGCAGGCTTGCCATATGGAGCATTGATATGCATTTTCATTGTATCTGCTTGTCTGCATAACCCACCTCATTGGCCTCGCAGTTTGTTGAGTGGCGATGCGTCTCCCATAGGATTTAATGGCAAGCACTATGTCAGTAAAACATTGCCAACATCACCTCTTGTGGTCACTTTCTGCAGACGGGGGAGGCCGTATTTAAAGTGTTCCTACACAGCACACTCACGCACTAACAGAACCCAAACACGGTTTCTGTGTAGGAACACTTCAAATAATCCCTGTGTGACCTTACTGTCACTAAACCTACACTAACTGCCTCAGACTATAAAGTTTCGCCACTGAAAATGTGGGGAGACAAACATGGCTGACACCGTACTCATAACCCATACTTCAGATATTGGAATATATTGCACTGCTGACAATGTATCCCAATAAAAAGTACAGGTTACTCCCCCTGAACACCTACACCAATGGATTCTTACACCCTCAGACCAGGCCGAAGAGCATGACGGGTAGCAGCAAAACACAATACCTCCTGTAGTGATACCCCAGTGCACCCAAGTCTGGGGAGATAGTCTCCTTGGCAAATCCTGCTCCAAGATTTGTCATGTCACAGTTTACCCCATTGGTCACAAGGAAAAAGCAGTAAAACTGTACACAATCCTGGACGCAGTGGTGTCACTAGGGTTGGTGTCACCCGGTGCGGTAATATCATGGTGTCACCCCCCCCACCCCACACTTAATGTTTGGTTCTTCTTTTTTTTACTTATGTTACTCATAAATCGTTACTCCCATATAACACTGAATGAAATAGCAATAGTAGTGACATACAGCTTCAATTAATACATGAAAACAATAAATTTGAAAGTTATTTTTTTTTCAAAATGTAGCTTTAAACTTTACTGCAATAAATTAAATAACAAAAAAATAAAACAGGAACAAATGCACTACCATATAACACTGAATGTAATAGCAATAGTAATGACATTCACAATTACACCTTCAAATAATATCAGGAAAGTAGAAATGTTTTTGCCCACAAAAGGTTAAACTTTAACGTTTTGTTTAATTATACCTTAATTAAAGACACGTTTAACCCAAAACGTGTCTTTTATTTTTTAAAGCTAATTAAACAAAACCTATCTATTTGTTTAAAGATCACCACCAGGAAAGAGGTTAATGGGTGAAAAGGGGGGGGGGGAATTTAAAAAAAAGAAGAAATAAGTTTGTCACCTGCACCTTCCAGCTTACTGGCAAAATTGGGTAGCACTTTTATTAGGCCAGGCTGTAACTAACTGTAACTAACACACAATTCCACCCAACAGTCTAAAACTGCTAATTGTAACTGGAGGTCTACTCTGAAGCACAACAGATTTCTATCTTGGCTATGTCTAAACAAATAATATTCTGTGGCTGTGGCGTGCCCCTCTGAAAATGCAAAATACTGGTCTAATGCATGCCATTAATGTATATGCTCTAAGCTGATTCATTCCAATTTTTATGGGGTAGGGTTTCTACTTCACGGTCATGGGAGTTTTGGGAAACTCAGAACATTCTGAGTAAGTAGGGGATGATGCACCATAAGATTTATAACCCATGCAGTAGGTTAGTGCCCTAGGACTCCAATAGTGTACTGTACAAAAACAATTGGAGCAGGCAGCACTTGTACAAGGGGGGGGGGGGGGGTTATGACTTCCTATATTTCACTAAGTAAGCACCGTGACCTTCCTTGAAGTTCCTTAATACCTACCACAATAAATAAATAATTTTAAATACATTAAGAAAAATCTACTACTCATACCGCTTTGGTCAACTTGATTCTCATGATTATTATACTCTCAGAGTCAGACAGTACATCGGTCAGTGTACTCCTAAGAGGGAGGCTGTGTCGTCATAATATTTGATATGTCATCAGACAGACTCTAATGGACTACCAAGTCACAAAGATGTATCAGACACAGTGTGACTGTTAACTTACCGGTAAGATCCAGATTCCGGGCCCCAGTCAGTCCAGAAACATGTCCTCACTCACTGTCCTGATCCAAATTGCTTGCTTGCTGTCGGTGAGAGACAGCCCAGCCACCTGTCGTCCCACTCTGCTCTCTCCTCACGTTACACTTGTGCAGTGGTATGTGCAGTGTAGCACTTGCTCCTCCCCCCTATCCTAGAGGAACATGACCGGTCTTGACTGGCGAGGGGCAGAGTGATCTGAGAGCCTGTGAGCTGTGAGGGCGATCAATGGCATCATGGCTACAGCCTGCATTCATTGGCTGGGGGGGATCTTCTGAGATGGACGGTCGGTGGGCACTGTGGGTGCCAGTGGTACTCTGGAGACTGGGGCCATGATGAGACCATGACAGACAGCTGCCATGTGTGGGGGGGTGGGTGCGTGCCACGTCCCACAGCGCATGCACACTGAGTTACTCCTGTCTCCTGTCCTAGAGAGGCCAGCTAGCTAGCACTGCACATGACATGTTTTGTATACAGAGCCGAGCAGACATGTATTTGGGGCTGCTGAGGGTGGTGCTGCACACAGTCACGGTGTGGTCTTCTGAAATAATAAAAACTGAAATAATAAAGTATTAACTGTCACCTTATATTTATTATAATATACAACACAGCTTGAGCTTGATGGAGTGGTGTCACCCCCCCTTAGGGTGTCACCCGGGGGCGGTCCGCAACCCCCGCACCCCCCTAGTGACGCCACTGCCTGGACGATCAAAGCAACAGAAGCAACAGATCACTTGCTAGCTCAGCCTTTTTTGACACCTTCAAAATTGAAGGAACCAGCTCTGCGTACTCACTCAAGACTTGTACGGGTGTGAGTGAAGAAACCGGGAGAAGGGCCACCGGTTACCAAATTGAATCCATAGATGGTCAGATATCACTGCCTCAGCCAACCTTACAAATTACAGCTTTTTAGCTGCCCCAAAAATTACAAACCTATTCTAAAAACAAACAAACAACCTAATATCAAAAAAGGTTGCCCTGATTTGGATTTGGATTTGAAAATCAGCCAATAGGAATGCAAGGCTACCACTATATAAGGGGATATCTCTCATTCAAAATTTAGTGTGCAGTGGGTGACGACATGAAGAGGACGTCGAGGACGGAAGATCAGAAGATGAGAATAAAAGAAGATAAGAAGATGCATCAAGTGGAAGAAGAATGAAGCGTTCCCCTGCAGAGCGGCAGCAGAAGATGGATGAAGATGGACCACCGCCGCCAGGATGAAGATAGAAGTGGGCCGTCGCTTTCATGAAGATGGGCCCCTGCCGCCACCAGGATGAAGATGGGCCCCACCTAAAAAACGAGTTGGCAATCACGTTGGAGCTGGAGTCAAGTTGGTTAGTACAAACTTTGGGGTTTAGCGTTAGGATTGTTTTGTGGTGGGCTTTTTATTTTTTTATTTATTTTTTCCCTTTTAGGTTTTTTAGTAGAGGATTTTTTTTTTTTGGATAGAGCATTGAATTTGTTTTTTAATTCATAAAATAACTTAATTTCCCTTTTTTATTTTTTTGGGCAGCAAAAGAGCTGTAATTTCTTTAGGGCACTGCCCTACCAAATGCCCTTCTAAGGGCAATTGACAACCAAATGCCTTTTTAGGGCAATCTTTTTTAGGATAGGGTTATTTTTTAGTTTAGGGTTTTTTAGATTAGACTTTTTTGGGGGTGGGGTGTTTCTTTTATTGCAGAATGGGGTTGTCTTTAAGTTAAAAAGAGTTGTCACTTAAGGGCAATGCCCTACAAAAATAGCTTCTGAGGGCTATTGTTATAGTAACTTATAGTGTTAGTATAGGGATTTTTATTTTGGTGTGTTTTTTTTTTTTTTTTTTAAAAAAAGGGGACTTTAGTTTTAGTATAGGCATACCTGTGTTTTTTTATTTTTGGTAGTGTTTCTTTTTTCCTGTAATGTTAGTTTTTTATTTTTGTAAATTTAATGTTTGTTATTTTTTGTAACTTAGGGAGTGTTAGTTTAGAGGTGGGGGTTAGGTGTTAGGTAGAAGTAGTGTAGAAGTAGTTTGTAAGTTTGTATTGGGGGTTGTGGCGATGTAGGGGCGGTGTAGGGGTTAGTAGGTTAGGGGGCTTATTGTGTTGGGGGGTTGTGGGGGATTAGGGTTCAATAGGTTAGGAGTTTATTGCATTGGGGGTTGTGGTGGATTTGGGGTTAATAGATTAGGGGGCTTATTGCATTGGGGTGTTTGTTTAGTAGAGTTACTTTGTAGGGTTAGTTTGCGATGGTGGGTTCTGTTGGTTTAGGGGTACATAGATATAGTTGTTGGGCTCAATGCTATATTTTCCAAAGGGATCCTTTACTATACATCGCCAATTTCGCCGCCCATTGCGATGTATAGTAAAACACCTTTTGGCGATGTTGCATGTTAATATAGATGTCGGCAGCTTGGAATATTTCGCCCTCTTGCTCCACCTCATGGCAGATCCCTTTGAATATATATAGCTGCATTATGTCATCAGGCCTAAAAGAGAATATATGAGAACATACTGTAATTAGTTGCTGCAGGACAATAGAGAAAAAAACACAAATGTCACCCAGAACATTTTTTTATGCTGAAAAACGTTATCCAGTACGTTTTCACTCAGCATATGGAGGAACATTATTTTAATCTGCCTCTGTCACCAAAAAAGAATTCTGTTCTATACATGAGAACTTATAGTTTTGCGTTATTGAAGAGACTCAATAGTTTCAGTGCTAGAAGTTGCTGCCACTTTCTACTAATATTCTGTAATGTTAATCTTGTTCCTAAACCAAAACCTAACAATAAACAAATTTAGTAAAATTATATAAGAAGCAATATATATACAAAACACCATATACTCATGCCCTGTATACCCATAATGTTTCAGATTAAATGTTTTTGTTTTGGACTAAAGAGGTTAATTTCACTCATGTAAATTATTATTGTCATTACATACTGTATAAAGGGATCAATTACATTAAACTTTGCTGCACGTGGCAAGGCTGCAGTATTGAATGTTCCACTAGTACTGGCAGAGAACCCTCTATGAAACAAGGTACTGTCCCTGCAAGTTGCAGGATGTCCCATTGGAAAGGGAAACTTTGCTGGGGTGAACAAAGTTAGCAGGGGGCACACTTTAAAATTGAAATCCTGTAGCCAATAAATATCAGATTGCTCTGCTTTTAGTGGATAGTAACTTATAATCGCCTCTATTTTTGTATACAACATATACATGTGTTTTTCTATCAGGGTAATAAGAGATTTGCATATTTTTAAACAATAATGTCACATTTTTGTTTTCAAGTAAAAACAGCGAGAACTAAAGGGGTTAAATGTTTGCAGAATACGCCAGACCTGGAGGAGATATTTCAGCTATACCCATGAACGCTTCTATTCATTCCACTAGCAGAGGTGGCAAACTCATTTTACAATAAAGAAAATTATAGGCTTTGAATTTTGTATTATAAATACAAATTTCACAGCATTTTTTGCATGTGCATTGTAGCTTTATTACTATTTCTACTGTGCACCTTAAATCTTTTCTTTTTTGCACAATTTCAATACAAATTTTTTCCATAAAATACGATTATTGCAGAACAATTTTGTTTCAGTTTTTTAATGTAATTAAACAATTACAATTTGTACTGCATCTTTTATTTCAATACTTAATATATTCATTTTATACAATTTTAAAATTATGATTTTTTGTGACCCCTGATGTAACATATGCATCGCCTTCACACTGTTCTCAAGGTAAAAAATGCCTAGATAGAATTATGACAGGGATGAGATTTCTTAGAATTCTCACAAGCCCAGAGAACTTTAGATAGTCTGGCCCTAAAGGAGAAAATAAATGGCTAGATAGAGGGACTGCGAGATGCAAAGAGCAAAAATAATCTGGGAATGTGATTATGGAGGAACAAGAATCCTTTTCCCTATTAAGCTAAATTCACTAAGATGAATATAGTTAATCAGAAAAGCCAGGAGTCAAATCCAGTTGGAACTCATAGGAACTGAGTTTCTGCACTATTTTTGCAGGTGGAACTAAGTTCCCCCTGGACAGAAATGCTTCAGTAAACACTGCAGCTGCTGGTGGTAGAAGAAGCTGGAGCACATTCTGGTTAGAGAGATAGTGAGATCCTCTAGTAATGGGCAATGACATTTCCTACAAAGGCAACCATTCAACCCTTTAATTTGCTTTCATTAACCAAAGTGTATAGATTATATACATATAATTACAGTGTGTGTGTATAAAACAATATTAATTGTGACTGGGTGGAAGTCTTGGTGAATTCCCATACTTTTCTTTGTAGGACTTGACCCCTGAGAAAGGCACATCTCTCCAGTCACTATATTATTCTTTCAAGCACTTTCACTGAAATATGAAATACACCTTTATATCTTAATCCACATACGTAATCCATTAGATTCTTAATCCATTACATTCTAATATTTCTCTGAATTCTCAGGCTTTTCATCTACAGAGAAACAGACTACATTTCTGACATTGTTTAAATAAAATAAAAAAAAAACACACTTTACAAAGGCAGCAGAAATATCTACCAATAGGATAAAAGGATAGAACAGGGTGCAGGTCTTTTGTTGGGAAACGGAAGCAAAGGCTCTGGGGACTGAAATTATATTAGCAGATAATCGTGGCACTAAAGGGTCCTCTTATGAGAGAGAAAACTATTCATCAAAAATACAGTGTGATCACTGAGCAGCCAAGCTAGCACACAAATACATAAAATCCGTTTTATACTAGAAAAACATAGCAGCAAAGTTATAGATGTAGTTTTTTACAAAATAGCATAAACCAACAAACATTTGTTCATATTCTGAAATGTAATCTTCCAGATGGCTAAAAAGAAAAAGATCTGCAATGTGACAAAATGTTTAAAGGGACACTGAACTCAAATTTTTTCTTTTGTAATTCAGAAAGAGCATGCAATTTTAAGCAACTTTCTAATTTACTCTTATTAGCAATTTTTCTTCGTTCTCTTGCTATCATTATTTGAAAAAGAAGGCATCTAAGCTTTTTTTTGGTTTCAGTTCTCTGGACAGCACTTTTTTATTGGTGGATGAATTTATCCACCAATCAGCAAGGACAACCCAGGTTGTTCACCAAAAATGGGCCGGCCTCTAAACTTACATTCTTGCATTTCAAATAAAGATACCAAGAGAATGAAGAAAAATTGATAATAGGAGTAAATTAGAAAGTTGCTTAAAATTTCATGCTCAATCTGAATCACAAAAGAAAAAATTTGGGTACAGTGTCCCTTTAATATAATCTAAGCTGAAAGTTAATTTAATTATAAATATAATATTTTCTTCAAAGGGATGTTAAACAGTATGTTTCTTTGTAGTAACAAAAAGCACTAAGCAGTGGTTTATACTTAAAGGGACATGAAACCCAAGGAAAATTATTTTGTGATTCAGATCAAAATCATAATTTTTAAAAAGTTTCCAATTTACTTCTATTGTCAAATGTTAGTCTTTGTTAAAGAGATATATAAATAGGTAGTGTGCACATATCTGGTGCACTACACAACAGTAAAGAGTGCTGCCATCTAGTGCTCTTGCTACTGCATAACTTTGTTGTAAAACTGCTGCTATATAGTGCTGCAGACATGTGCACTCTCCTGAACTTACCTTCCTCATTTTCAACAAAGGATAACAAGAAACAAAGAAAATTTCATAATAGAAGTAAATCTGAAAGTTGTTTAAAATTGTATGTTATATCTGAATAATGAAAGAAAAAATTGGAGTTTATGTCCCTTTAAAATGACAGTCTAGTCAAAATTAAACTCACGTATTCAGATTCATGCAATTTTAAGCAACATTCCAATTTACTTTTATCATCAACTTTGCTTTGTTCTCTTGGTATTCTTTGTTGAAAGCTTAACGTAGGTAGGCTCATATGCTAATCTCTAAGCCCTTGAATGTTTGTCAAATGGTAGTGTAAGGTAGCCAGTGTTCTGGGACAAAATTAAGTGCCTGGCCCTCTAGTGGAAAGGAAGAACCTTAGTTGGATTTAAGTTAGCAACTATGTTGCAAAGTTAGGGGTGGGTTTAGCTTAACAGATTTAATCCCAGGGAGCAAGGGTTCTGCCTCTTTCTCCTGGTGACTGCAGCCTGGAAGTGCAGCTTTCCAGTGGGTAGTGTTTGCAGCATGGACTGTGCAAGAAGGACCCCTGCACTGCCAAAGCAATTCAGTGACACTCCGGATCCTCCTTCATGTGGCAGACCTGCAGAGAAAGAGATATCACACAGGATTCCCTCTCCTCCTCCCACTCCTTGTTATGGAGGATCAGGATATGCAGGGACCTTCCTCTCAAGACCCAGAAGTGAGGGGTACAGGGCTTTCAGGGCCTGTGGGTTCCCCTCCTCCCTTTAGGGCCCTTGACAGGGATATCAGCAGAGACGGCCAGAGCAGTTGTAGGCCTTTTTACAGCCTTCACAATAGTATTGCCATTTGCGACCTCCCCCCAGAATCCCGCTCCCCATCCGGCCTCTGCACAGCTTCCCGCCCCCCAGCCATCTAAATCACAGGCAGAGGCATCCATGCTGCCCATCTCCAACCACCCGCTCTTCTGGGCCTCAATGTTGTAGGCTGCAACATGGTGCCGCGCTCTGCCCCCACTTCCGGTGTTGCACTTTCTGTGTCCCGCGCTGATAACATCACTTCTGGAAGTGACGCGCGGGGAGTTGGAGCTGCCAAACGTGGACTGCGGGGATGCAGATGAGCCCGACAGCTGATGATGGTGCAGGTGAGGTGGGGGTGTCCAGGCCCGGGGGTTCCACTAAACAACACTCTGCAGTTTTGATTAGAAGGGCACGGACTGTATCAGCAAGTACTAGAAGTGAGTCAGCAGTTGGGATGATATGGGGCATGCTAGACCGCCAGGCAATCAGGGGCAAGCTTATAAGCAAGTATCAAGCATCAATCAGGGACTCAGGGGCAATTTGAGGGCGACAAATTTATATTTAATATACGAACAGCAAATTCAAATGAATATAAAACAATCTATCATGTGAGAGCAATGAACCAATATAAAATCATTAGTGACGTTTCCCAAATAAAGAATGTCTTGCATATATACATGAAATATAGCTAAGAATTACAGCTTAGAATTAGAACACCACTGTACTGGTTACTAAAATTATAACAAAGTAGCTACTAAGAGTACAAAAATAAAACAATATAGCTGCTATTTGGCTAACTCACTTAAAATAATGACAATATGATAATGGCCTAAAAGAGATATGAGAACCAAACTGTGCCAAGTTCAAGTTCAAATAATAATCGAAAGTCACCAAAAAGTCAAACAGAATAATTCATGTACCTTTATAAGGCTATTCTTATCGTTAAGATATTGGTGACTCAGTAGTTGTTCCTTTCTTCATTCTGCGGTGGACCCCACACACATAGAGATCTTAATGCCTGGAAAAAAAGAGGATTTACCTCTGTAGCCAAACGTGGCAATTTACTCAGATTCCTGTGATATCTGAAATTCAGCAGACGCGTATAAGGTCTCCTTCTTTGCGGGCCTGGAAAAATGGAGGATTTACCTCTGTAGCAAAAACATGGGACTTCACTCAGACTTCTGTGGTGTCAGAAATTCATCAGACGCCTGTAGCATTTCCTTCCTTGCGGACGTCCTGAAACCTGGCGTTCCTGTGATTATCCTCCGTGTCGGCAGCGGGGGGCGGAGATCAAATCCTCCACAATGTGACAGCCGCTCTGTGTCCACAGTAGTGATCGCTAGTAGGGATTTCTCCCAAGTTAATGGTAGTTCCTCTTTGCATACCCCCTTCAGTCGGTCAGTGCACTGGTGGTACGGTTTCTCAGACATTTATTGCTTAGATGCTTGCAGTATAACATTCACTTTGTAGCTAAGCATGTCCCGAGGGTGAATAACGTAGTTGCAGATGCGTTATCGCGCTTTCAATGGGAGCAGTTTAGGAGGCTTGTACCTCCAGCAGCAGCTTGCCATGTCCTCCTTCTCTTTGGCAGATGGTGAGGCATGGGCCCTATTCATCCATCTTATTCATGCTTCCGTTTTTCCAATAACATGGAGAACATATACCCAGCACTGGGCAGATTAAAAGCAATTTTGAGGGTCTCGGCAGTGTGAGGTATCACAGGGGTCACAGGTAACACTGCTTGAATGGCTTGAGTGTTTGAGGCAGAATGGAGTGAAGAAGGGTGCAGTGTGCCAGGCAGTGAAGGGCTGGGGTAGGTTAGAAGGTGTGAAGCCTGACTCAAGGAAATTAGTCACACTTATGCATCTCATCACCCAGCTGGGAATGCTGGAGGAGGTTTGTTCCTCTGAATATGAGGTGAAGCTGTTCAAGGCGGCTTTTACCATTGTGTTCTACGTGGCATTGCATCCAGGCGAGTTGGTGGCTGTTTCAAAGACAGGCAAGGGTCAGAAGTGCAGGCACAACACGTTAGGCTTATGGAATGTGCTCCTGCTCATTCCAAGTTCGAAAATGGACCAGAACGCTAGAGGGACTTTGCTATCGTTGCCGGCCAGTCCAGAAGCACCTTCAAGTCCCGTCAGATTATTGAGAGAATATTTATCGGTTTGGCAGTTTTACGTGCATGCGGACAGGTCCAACCTATTTCGATTTCAATTTGGGGCGGAGCTGCATCAGGCAGTTAAGAGTGAGGGTTTAGAGGGATGTAAGATCACCCATCTGTCATTTCTGATAGAAGCGGCCACAAGGGCAGCAGCTATTGGGTGGACCGAAAAAGCTTTTCAGGGATTTGGGAGGTAGAGGTCTCAGAGGTACAAACTTTACGTGTGTCCTCCAGTAGTAGACTTAGGGAGCCTGATCTTGTCTGTGTGTGCTGGGAGGGGGTGGAAGACAAGGGTGGTCAGGGCACAAATGTAACGCTATTGTCTATTTTCATGTGCAACCAAGGGCCCTACCAGAGTATGGATCGTGGGCCATACCTTTTTCCACTGGGCAGCCATTCACCTTGCATTCATGGTTGGTCAGCAATTGGGGCTTCCAGTCTCCTCAACCCCAGTGAGGTGGTTGGACCGTAGAGGCATGCAGTGGCCCCCATTAGCATCCCTCCTGTTAGATGCCCAGCGCAGATGGGGGAGACCTAATATAATTTTGCTGCACAGGGGGGGTAATGACTTAGGCAGTGCCCCGTCACTAGACCTCATTAACATCAGGAGGTCTGACATCCAGTGGATTAGTACAACTTTACCAGGGGTCAAGATAGGATGGTCCAACATAGTGGCCAGGTTGCACTGGAGGAATTTCCCTACTCCCAAGTCAGCTTACAGAGTTAGGAAGAAGGTGAACAGAGAGCTGGGTAGAGCTGTATTGGTTGCAGGTGGGTTTGTGGTCCGGCCCGACTGCCTAGACAGGACGACTGTACAGACAGGACGGAGTGCACCTCTCGGACGAGGGGTTACATACATTTTTGACTGACCTCAAAGCAGCGTTGGCAGGACAAATTTAAAAAAAAAAAGTAAAAAAAAAGTGTTTATATGTTTCTATTTATGTTTACGGTGGCGGCAAGAGTCAGTCCCTTCCTTAAGTAGGGCTGTCTCTTATGGCGGGAGTTCATGGCCCTACAATGTCAGAGTACAGAGTCCAAAAGGGTGACAGTCGGGCTAATGGGCGGGGATGACGTCCCTAAGGGCGTGCCCTGGGGGGTGCTCCGCCCTGCAGGTCTGCTGGCTGAAGATCCCCGGATGTCTGTAATCATGTTCATGGGCAGGGTCCCACTATGCGCTTCCCCTCTATCCATTCAATAAGCTTCCCTTAAGGGGTCGTTAGTTCTTAGGGCCCTTCTTGCTGCCACCCTAGGTTAAGGCTTATGAAGCCAAGTTTAAATGTTAATAAAATGCATTATTGCAAATAAATGCAACCATCATATGCTCTTTGTGTAGTGTGTTTATTGAGAGGTTTGAAGGGGGGATATGTTTTATATATATTTATATATAGTGGATTAAGGATTCAGGTGACAACATGAGGGATCAGCACTAATAGTAGTGTAAGGTAGCCAGTGTACTGGAATGAAATGAAGTGCCTGGCCCTTAGTTGGTGTTAGGTTAGCAACTATGTTGCAAAGTTGGGGTGGGTTTAGCTTACCAGATTTAAGCCCAGGGAGCAAGGGTTCTGCCTCTTTCTCCTGGTCCCTCTAATGGTTTAGTCAATTTCCTCTTATCAACCTATTACAACCTGGAAAATACAATATAATATACATATTCATCAGTATAGTGATTACCTTGAATTATTGCATTCCTAACTATGTACATAATTTACCAAAACATTCAATCTGTTATCAAAACATTTTAAAGAATTCACAATAATTCACAAGAAAAATAGAGAAACTTAAATTCAAACTCCTACACAGCATTCCCCTAGTGGGTAAAGACAATAACCTATTAATTTTGTAGAGAATCAATGCAATTGTTTATTGAAGGGTAATTTGCCAATCTATCTCCCTATTCATTCCACGGGGTATAAGTGTTTGCAAGGTATAAATCCAGTATGTTTCTCTGGATTTGAGAATTTGCTGTCTATCTCCCCCTCTTCTAGGTCTTTTTATCTGTTCTATAACCTGATATCTCAGCTGGGAGATAGTATGTCCTGCCTCTAGAAAGTGATTTGATACTGGAGCATCTCTGTTATTGCAACGTATATTGGACTTATGTTCTACAATGCGGCCCCTTATCCTTCTGGTTGATTCACCTATGTAGATCTTAGAACACGGACATTTAATTAGATATATTACATAGTCCGTATTGCATGTAAAAAAGCCTGGAATTTTGAATTTTCTACCAGTCAATGGATGTAAAAAAGAATCCCCTTTGATTATATTTCCACAATTACAGCAGCCCAGACATGGAAAGCATCCTAGTTTGGGGGTACAAATATATGTCTGTATCTGTTTCTTACTGGTACCCAAATCTGCTCTCACTAGGGAATCCTTTAGGTTCCTACATCTCTTATACGCAGGCATAGGGGGCTCCTCAAATTCCTTTATCTTTGGATTGAGGTTCTTTATAATAGGCCAGTGTCTCTTAATCACTTTACTTATCTCTGCACTTAGTGTGTTATATTGTGAAACAAATATCATACGTTTACCATCCTGTTTATCTTTCACTTTAGTACCCCTAAGGATAGAATGTCTGGGAATTTTTCTGACCTCCTCAATCTGTTTCTGTATTAGATATCTAGGGAAACCCATTTCAATAAACATATTACCCATTTCCATTAGTCTAGTCTGTACCTTGTCCTCATCTGAAACTATTTTCCTCAGATTGAATGTTTTGGTAAATTATGTACATAATGCAATAATTCAAGGTAATCACTATACTGATGAATATGTATATTTTTATATTGTATTTTCCAGGTTGTAATAGGTTGATAAGAGAAAATTGACTAAACCACTAGAGGGAGCATGAAGAAAGCCTTTCTGATGTATAGATACAGAGGGTTAACTAATAGTCCCACACCTTTACAGGTAGTAACCCCGCCCATTATGGCTACATAAGGAGTGTTTTTTTCATTTTTTTGTATAACATGATTAAGGTCAGGTTCTGACCGAAACGTCGTTGTTGTATTTATATGTCTCTGATGAATAAAAGGTACTAAGAATACTCCAAGCTGGTGCTGCTTCTACTTTGTTACTATACCTTATTGGGGTTAGTGCATGGACCCCACTAGCGTGCACCTTTGGTCTGGATGGTGAGTGCTGGGATTCTCATTTACATCTTTCTCCTGGTGACTACAGCCTGGAAGTTTTCCCCTCCCGCCCGTTTCCCTACATGTTTAAGTTCCGTGAGGTGGCGGAATCAGGCAATTAGATGGTTAGAGGGAAAAGGCAGGGATAGGGTTAATTTGCCTAGTCTTAGTAAGCCCTTAGCTATTAAAGGGATACTGAACCCAAATTTTTTCTTTCATGATTCAGATAGAGCATGACATTTTAAGCAAATTTCTAATTTACTTCTATTATCAATTTTTCTTCATTCTCTTACTATTTTTATTTGAAAAAGAAGGCATCTAAGCTAAGGAGCCAGTAAATGTTTGGTTCAGAACCATGGATAGCACTTGTTTATTGGTGCTGTCCAATCAGCAAGGACAACCCAGGTTGTTCACCAAAAATGGGCCGGCATCTAAACTTACATTCTTGCTTTTCAAATAAACATACCAAGAGAATTAAGAAAATTTGATAATAGGAGTAAATTAGAAAGTTGCTTAAAATTGCCTGCTCTATCTGAATCATGACAAAAAAAAAATTGGGTTCAGTGTCCCTTTAAGGTATGGAGCTCCCGGAGGTAGTTTGCTGCAGGGCTCATTACCCTGGCACCTTAGAGGCTGGAGCTTCCCCATCATTCTTTTATGCAAATGGATCACAATCTCCTAGTAGCAGGAGGTCACGGCCCTACAATGTCAGAGTATAGAGTCCAGAAGGGTGACAGTCGGGCTAACGGCGAGGATGACGTCTCCCAGGTTGTGCCCTGAGGGGGGTGCCCCACCCCACAGGTCTGCTGGCTGAAGATCCCAGGGCATCTGTACTCATGCTCGTGGGCAGGGTCCTCGCTAGGCCCCTCCCCCTATCCAATCAATAAGCTTCCCTTCAGGGGTCATGACCTCTGACTACATGGGGTTAGTTCTTAGGGCCCTGCTTGCCCCAACCATAGGTTAAGGCTTAAGAAGCCAAGTTTAAATGTTAATACAATTTGTTATTACAAATAAATGTGACCAGCATATGGTTTTATACCCAGCTCTTTCTGTAGTATGTTTATTGAAAGATTTGAAGCGGGGATATGTTTTATATATGTTTAAATATAGTTGGTTAAGGATTCAGAGTGATGACATGAGGAATCAGCACTTAAGCACTGAGATGAAGGGGCAGTCTGCAGAGGCTTACATACAAGGTAATCACAGGGGTAAAAATGATATTAATATAACCATGCAAAAAAGTAGTGGAGTCCCAACAGGTGGCACACTGGAAATCATCTCCAGTGGTTGATGACATCAAACTCGGAGTTAAAACCCATAGGTATCTGTGTAGCCAACTTAAATATCCAGTATACCTCCTGCTTGGATAAAAGCCTATCTCTATCACCCCCACAAATGGGAGTTTTAATTATTTCTATAGCTCTTTATCTGATGCTAACATATCCTAGACCTAACATTTCTGGTAGTCATACCAACGTATTGAAGCGAATGTTCTGTGCATTCAACTAGATATAACATATTTAGAGGAGCAGTTAACACAACCTTTTGAAGAGAAACTTTGACCAGTAGCATATGACTGAAAATCTTTACTTATAGTTATATAATCACAGGCCTTACACTCAATATCTCTTACTAGTTCGAGAACATGTGTACTATATTTAATGTAGCTAGGTAGAATCTGAACAATAGGCTGCAGAATGGCATCCAACCACTCTGACAGCGGCTCTAATAAAGATCCAATACCCGCTACGATAGGGCGACCTTTTACATTATCTAAGCCTTTGTGGACTTTAGGGAGATGATGGAATATAGAGGTTATAGGTTTTTCCACATATAGATACTTGGCAGTATCAGCATCTATAATTCCCAGATATATTCCATCATCTATGATCTGACTAAGTTCATTTTGGAACCTCTTAATTGGATTTCCATAAAGCACTGAATAGGTGGTTGTATCACTCAGTTGGCACAATGCTTCTTCAATATATTGGAGTCTGTCTAGAACTACAATGCTCCCACCTTTATCCGATTGTCTAATGACAATAGACTGATTATCACAAAGAGAAATCAAAGCTTCTTTCTCTCGTATGGATAGGTTGGGTTGTGCATCTGTTCTTAACAGGTCCAATTCGATCAACTCATCAACCACTTCTCTATGAAAAGTTTCCAAAGACTTTCCTCTAACATGAATAGGGTAAAATGTAGAGTTTAGTTTCAACCTAGGGAAATTTTAATCATTGTCTGTAGACTCTTGTAACATGGCCATTGATTCAGGCCCCCCAGATCTTCCAAAACCTGAACATCTCTTGCCTTATGAAAGGAAAGAAAGGAAACATCAGTAACACCAACTACAGAGATTAATATAACCATGTTGGTTATGCAAAACTGGGGAATAGGTAATAAATGGTTTATCTAACTTTTTTAAACAATACAAATTATGGAGTAGACTGTCCCTTTAATAGCAATCATTGCAGTATGTATTATTCATCATTTTAGGATTTTACCTTTAAATATTTTTTTTACCTCATTTCTGTAGTGTCCTTTACTTCCTGTCCCAGCCCCTCAATGAGGAGGAGGCCTCAACAGGAAGGCAAAGGTATAGTGTTTCTTTTGAAGCGTTGCTAGGAGACACCATAAAATAGCTCCAGTCAGTTTATTGCCCATGATCAATATAGAAAAAAACAAAAAGGGAAACCTGAGAAGGATTCTGAATTGGGGGCGCACCTGTATGTGGTTCGAGTAATCAATGTAATGATTAAAAATCAAATACCGTGATTGAGATATACACAATGTAAAATGATAATGTCTCAGTTTTGAGTGTAATAATGTAGTATAAGTTAATATATCAAAATTTTGAACAATAAAATATAATAAAGTTTGAAATGTACTTGTAAAATTTTAAGGGTCCAAAGTCATAGATGGGGATCAAATATCCCAAAAGCCAAACAGTAATCCACTGATACGAATGGTCTGGATGATCCACAAGTGACACTGTGGTCTTTGCTCGTTACTCCCGAATCGGATAGAGGCTGCTCCGCTTGTTTTCCCGGTGCAAGGAATACACTAAAAAGCTGTTAAGAAGAGAGGAGAGGGTGCATCATAGTGTAATAAGGTTGATCATAGGTGTCACATAACACAAGATGGAATGCTCACCAGATATAGTTGCACCGTTCTGTGACCGGTGCTGGGACGCAGGCTAGCCCTTATTACAGCGGCTAGTGAACTTTCAGCTATTCCCTTAGCTGATGACTGGATACAATATCCGGTTTTGGATGAACAAATGCAGGTATTACCAGCAATAATGGAGTGCTGGGCTTTAAGATGGTCTGGATACCATGTTCACACAATAGTGATGGTTCGTGTATACAAAACAACTTCCTAAAATATAAAAAGTAAAACTTTAATGTCTTTTCACTGCAACGCGTTTCTCGACCGCTCAGGGGTCGTTTTCTCAGGCAAAAGAAAAAAGACAGATAAAAACATGCTTTATTAGCCTCATTAAATACACAGTTGCGAAAAACAGGAAGTTGGAACCAGTAAGCATATACAACGTCATCTTTACAAACGTGTTACATTGTATCAATTACTAACCATTTGGAAAGGCTGACCGCCTCATATACAATGCAAAGCGATCAAATTATAACAATATGCTGCCATCTTTATTTTTTAATAAACTACACAAGGCTGTATTTTGGGGCATATTTATAAAATTAACCAGAGATCTGATTGCTGGTTAATTTTATAAGCGCTAATTGCTACCGCAAGCTTGTGATAGCAATAACTAGCCACTAGTAATGGCTGATTAATTATCACTCGTCTGCAAACGGGAAAATTTGCCCATTTGCAGGTGTGCAATAATTTAGTGCTCCACTTGTAATATAGCCCAATCTGATTAACTTTATGTTTAAACTAATAATAATTGTTGTTACTAAAGAAGTACTCTTTTATATGCCTTTAATGTTTTACACATTAGAATATATTATTAAAGGAGAAATAAGAATTTACTGGTGATCCCACATGGTAATGCATTGCCAATAAAGCTACACTGCATTATACATAAATAATCCAATATGAGACATGTAAAAACTGAATCCTAACTCTCTCTCTCTCTTTCTAATTCTCTCTCACACACACTTTTAGTGGATATTATAATGGCTTGCAATATTTCCTATAAATAGTTCAAACCAAATTATCTGTCATGACATTTTGTGATGTGTTATTTTTATATGACCTTTTCTTTTATAGTTCCTTATAATAATTATTGTAGCGGGTTTCTTGCTAGTAGCTTTGTATGGATGAAATATATATGTGTAAAGTTTTTGCCTATCATTATATTAATTATTACTCTGGTCTATGATAGTTTTCACTGCAGACTTTCCTTTTTATATTTTAATTACTAAATTATTTTCTCTCCCACTGTTTCCAAACTTTGTTCCTGTACAGCTCTATGCAAAATGTTTTGCTCAGTGTAATGATTATATTTTTAGCGCTAATGCAAGAACAGCTCATGTCATCCCATAAGAAAAATACATTATAATCCAAGCCATAATGGTCATTCAATATAGTTTCACACTAATAAGCACAACACTGATCTAGAGTAAAGTGCTGGGCTCTGTATCATACTTTATCTCAGTTATAGGAATATCTATTTATAAATACATAGAACATATTTTGCCATGTGGAGAACATTGGAATATGAAATATTTACAGTAAACACATAGTTAAACACTTTATTAAATAAGAATATTGCATAAATATGCTTTTACATGTTTTCATCTACTTGACTGCAAAGGTCATGTTTTGGCGTGGTGGCATAAAGGACTACATGAAATGTGAGTGGGCTCTCATTTAAAAAATACTCAGTAATTTATATTTAAATAACAAAGATAAATTAGATCAAATATCAAAATAGGAAAGCTTGGAGTAAATAATGGGGTTCCAGGTTTTAAACAACAGTCCATTGTGCCTTGGAAAGGGTATTCTTCAGCCTGAATGTGTGCAGATGAAGGTAACTCTGATACATGATTAATTATTGGCCTGCTCACCAGGAGAAACTAATGCCTAATTTATTTTAAATCACTACTAGTGATTATGTTACCAAAGTGTTTTTCAGTCACAGATCTATATAACAGAAAACTATGCATTGATTTAGTATACATACTTAAAGGGACAGTTTAAAAAGAACACCTTTACTACCCATTTCCCAGCTTTGCACAACCAACATTGTTAAATTAATATACCTTTAAAATTCTAAATCTCTGCCTGTTTCTAAGACCCTGAAGGCCTCTGTTCTATCAGATTAGCAAACATATCAGATCAGCAAACGGAAGTGACATTCCGTCAGCTGTCTGACCGCCAATGCTCACCACGCATGCGCTCCTCCGCGTCATCGCACGAGGTGTATATGTAAGGCATGATGGGTAATTTAGTTTAATTTTCAAGTGAAACAAGTCTCAGTTGCAAGTAAACTTTATATTATAGCTGTTTTATAATATTGTTGGTGTGGAACATTATAACATACAAACTCCTTTTTTATTTTGAAATATTTTTATTGAAAGTTTCTCTCTACTCCAGTGGTTACAATCAGACATGAACAAGACATGTATATCAACATAGGTTACAAAATTGTACATAAATATAACATTGCTTCTTCTTTAGCCTTAGAAAGGTACACAAAAGGATAATATGAAGGAAGAAGTTTTGATCATCCTAGTATTTACATATTGTCATCTCTCGTTGCTACCAAGTCGCACTGTTATCTTTTAGTCAGTACACAAACTCCTTTTTTAAACATATTTTTTTTTTTAGTAGACTTTAAGTATGTGGAGACACAGGGGTTGATGATAGAAAGCTCGTCATTGGCGGCGAGAAATGTGTATTTCTGACTCGCCTATCTCGCATTTTTCACTCCTTGCATATTGATCGTATAAAGTGGGCAGTCCATTGTGAACAATACATTACACGATAAGCTGTCCATAGTAAACTATAGGCTTCACCTCCTTATATAATTTCACGAACTTCGAAATGGGTTTCGATATATCATTGCGTCGCTTCGTAATTTAAATTAATCACTTTATTTCAGTT
Source organism: Bombina bombina (assembly GCF_027579735.1). NCBI lineage: Eukaryota > Metazoa > Chordata > Amphibia > Anura > Bombinatoridae > Bombina > Bombina bombina. The sequence goes on along the minus strand of NC_069501.1, from coordinate 556,885,811 downwards.
TGTGTTTGCATACTTCAAAATTTAAAACTAAAGTTATAGTATATTGTCTAATTACGTTATATAGTAAAATTTGTTAAATTAAATAATTATTAAATTATTCATGTTAATTCGCCAAAGAATGGGTGGTGAGACATGTATGTGTATTAAATGTGCGAATCGTATAGCGTATGTTTTTATATCATCGTAACATATCTGCAAAACTTTCGAGATTTACTCAGGTTACGCCAAATGGAGCGCCCATCTTACGCCCTCTCCTTTGCAATGAATTATACTTTTAGCGCTAATGCAAGAACAGCTCATGTCATCCCATAAGAAAAATACATTATAATCCAAGCCATAATGGTCATTCAATATAGTTTCACACTAATAAGCACAACACTGATCTAGAGTAAAGTGCTGGGCTCTGTATCATACTTTATCTCAGTTATAGGAATATCTATTTATAAATACATAGAACATATTTTGCCATGTGGAGAACATTGGAATATGAAATATTTACAGTAAACACATAGTTAAACACTTTATTAAATAAGAATATTGCATAAATATGCTTTTACATGTTTTCATCTACTTGACTGCAAAGGTCATGTTTTGGCGTGGTGGCATAAAGGACTACATGAAATGTGAGTGGGCTCTCATTTAAAAAATACTCAGTAATTTATATTTAAATAACAAAGATAAATTAGATCAAATATCAAAATAGGAAAGCTTGGAGTAAATAATGGGGTTCCATGTTTTAAACAACAGTCCATTGTGCCTTGGAAAGGGTATTCTTCAGCCTGAATGTGTGCAGATGAAGGTAACTCTGATACATGATTAATTATTGGCCTGCTCACCAGGAGAAACTAATGCTTAATTTATTTTAAATCACTACTAGTGATTATGTTACCAAAGTGTTTTTCAGTCACAGATCTATATAACAGAAAACTATGCATTGATTTAGTATACATACTTAAAGGGACAGTTTAAAAAGAACACCTTTACTACCCATTTCCCAGCTTTGCACAACCAACATTGTTAAATTAATATACCTTTAAAATTCTAAATCTCTGCCTGTTTCTAAGACCCTGAAGGCCTCTGTTCTATCAGATTAGCAAACATATCAGATCAGCAAACGGAAGTGACATTCCGTCAGCTGTCTGACCGCCAATGCTCACCACGCATGCGCTCCTCCGCGTCATCGCACGAGGTGTATATGTAAGGCATGATGGGTAATTTAGTTTAATTTTCAAGTGAAACAAGTCTCAGTTGCAAGTAAACTTTATATTATAGCTGTTTTATAATATTGTTGGTGTGGAACATTATAACATACAAACTCCTTTTTTATTTTGAAATATTTTTATTGAAAGTTTCTCTCTACTCCAGTGGTTACAATCAGACATGAACAAGACATGTATATCAACATAGGTTACAAAATTGTACATAAATATAACATTGCTTCTTCTTTAGCCTTAGAAAGGTACACAAAAGCATAATATGAAGGAAGAAGTTTTGATCATCCTAGTATTTACATATTGTCATCTCTCGTTGCTACCAAGTCGCACTGTTATCTTTTAGTCAGTACACAAACTCCTTTTTTAAACATAATTTTTTTTTTAGTAGACTTTAAGTATGTGGAGACACAGGGGTTGATGATAGAAAGCTCGTCATTGGCGGCGAGAAATGTGTATTTCTGACTCGCCTATCTCGCATTTTTCACACCTTGCATATTGATAGTATAAAGTGGGCAGTCCATTGTGAACAATACGTTACAAGATAAGCTGTCCATAGTAAACTATAGGCTTCACCTCCTTATATAATTTCACGAACTTCGAAATGGGTTTCGATATATCATTGCGTCGCTTCGTAATTTAAATTAATCACTTTATTTCAGTTTGTGTTTGCATACTTCAAAATTTAAAACTAAAGTTATAGTACATTGTCTAATTACGTTATATAGTTAAATTTGTTAAATGAAATAATTATTAAATTATTCATGTTAATTCGCCAAAGAATGGGTGGTGAGACATGTATGTGTGCTAAATGTGCGAATCGTATAGCGTATGTTTTTATATCATCGTAACATATCTGCAAAACTTTCGAGATTTACTCAAGTTACGCCAATGGAGCGCCCATCTTACGCCCTCTCCTTTGCAATGAATTTTAATTTTACTGTACTGGTTATATTTTGTTATTCTTTGTAGTGAAATCGTACAATAAACGTTTTCACGCTCTTTATTTTTGTAATATTTTCACTCATTTGTATTTCAATTATTACGAAATAGCGTATATTTTATCAATAAATGGTCAATGTGCAATATTTGTTAAGAATCATATTTGACGCAGGAGACGTCAAAACAGAAATCCCCCCCAAGAAATATATGAAGCCCCCAAGAAGGTTGCATTCTCTGATTCAGAGCCATATAATACGGATGAGGACAGATTTGCCTCTAGTTTTGAACAAGATGATCAAACTGGCTCTGAGACAGAGGATGCAATCCCCCAAGCTATGGCCCCTCAGACCAACATTGAGGGATCCAGAAAAGGAACCCAAGTTAAATGTATTTTAAAGAGTAACTATTCATTGGGAGCAAGACCAAAAACAGATGGACCAATTAACCAAGGGGTATCCAGTTATCCATCCACCTCTACCCATCCAAAGCAGGTGTATAATCAAATACCCACTGTAGACACCCAGGTTTTTCAGTGGGCCCCAAAACAACCAAGAGGGGGGGCGAAGGGAGGGAGGGGTACAAGGGGTGCCAGGGGAAGGGGAGGGACATACAACACCATAACTCAGGAGCCTTTTGGATGATGGTGTGGAGATGGGATACATAGACAGAAGATCTTTTGACCAGCTTATAGTTGATAAGCCTGTGATGCCCATCTTCCACCATCTTCCGAAGATCCACAAGAGCCTCGAAAATGTAAAGTGAAGACTGATTGTTGCGGGCATAGGGTCTCTTCTGGAGTCACTGTCCAACTGGGTTGACACATTTTTACAGCCCCTTGTTCTTAGACTTCCCAGCTATATCAGGGATACATCACACGTGATTACCAAGATCGAACAGATTAAGTGGAAAAAGGAATACAGCTGACTGACAGTTGTAGCGCTTTACTCAAGCATTCCCCACAGGTTTGGTCTAAGGGCTGTGGAATTTTTTCTTGATCTGTACACAGACTTACACGATGACTTAAAACAATACATTGTGACTATTGTGAAATTTCTTTTGGAACATTATTTCTTCATGTTCATGGGGCATTGCTATCTCCAGAGATGTGGAACTGCTATGGGGTCAAAATTTGCCCCCTCCTATGCCAACCTCTTTATGAGGTGGTGGGAGAGGTTCCACGTCTATGAAGACAGCAACCGGTTTACTACTCAGGTGGTTAGTTATGTGCGGTATATTGATGACCTCCTAGTGATTTGGCCCGGAGATTCAGAGACTGCCCAGGAATTTGTCCAATATCTAAATGTGAATGATGTTGAAATTAATTTTACATCTGAATGGAACAGAACAAGTATTCATTTTTTAGATGTCACTCTTTGTGCTGATGAACTCCTGGGTAAAGTGATTTCCACCCTCTACAGGAAACCCATAACTGGCAATTCCATTTTGCTAGAAGCAATCATCCAAAGCATGTCTTTGGGGGGATTGCAAAGGGTCAGTTCATGTGGGTAAAGCGCAACTGCACGTTGGAAAACGATTTCCTGAGAGAGAGTGGAAAACTATCAAAACGACTTTATAATAGAGGTTACCCCAAGAAAGTGGTGGCAGGTGCGTTTGCCCAGGTCCGCCAAATGGATAGGGCTACCCTCTTTAAGGGCAACCAGTCAACTCGCATAAACACATCAGAACAGAATAGCAATTAGCCAATTTTTGTAACAGCTTTTTCTAACCAGTACAAGGAGGTATGTTCAATAATTAAAAATAATTTACCCATTCTTATGGAGACGTTTAATTGAGACCTTATATTGAGAAGGTATGCAGGTTTGTATATAAGAAGAAACTGACTTTGGGTAACACCCTTTCTCCTAGCTTTCTGAAGGATGGCAGCTCAGGCAGCTCATGGTTACAACATAAAGGGACCTTTAGATGTGGTAAGAGAGCTTGCAGATCCTGTGACCATGTTATTGTTATTGTCAATGACAAATTTTACTCTGCCGATCATACAGAGGAGTATGAAACTAAGGGATGTGTAAATTGTACCAGCAGGTTTGTAGTTTATTTGCAGAGGAGGTCGAAACCAACAAAGAATTGTGTAACTGAAAAGCACTCATAACCTCTATGCTAGCCACAATGAACGCTGAATGTATATATATATGTGACAACAAATGAGGTGGAAAAACACCAAAAAGATTCCCTTAAGGGGAAAGCAGCGGTTAAAATGTCAAAACTTTATTGTATGCAGATTAAAATGGGACGAAAAACATTAAAAACAAAAAGGTGGTATAATTCAATCCTATGAATAATCCAATTAGGTCGTTTCCTGCGTGGTGGAAATCATTAGTGTACAAAAATATATAATCGCACTAGTCTATAATGTATATAACAATTCACACTAGAAAGAACAAAGTCTGTGTGATATTAATTGTCACTAGAAGACACAGTGTCAATGTTATTATTATGGTTGTCAAATGACACTAGAATGGTGCAAATGTGTGAGGTAGTCCTACGAACTATTCATATATATTATTTGTGTCTTACTAATGAAGCCATTTAGAATAAGCTAATTGGGAGACAAAATATCAGTATATTACAATGATTATAGTTTGGACGGGTTAAACTGGTACCGTTGGAATTAAATAGGAATATATCTCCCCTGATAGATATTAGATACCATGTAATGAAAATGGTGCCAGTGTCATTAGTGGACAACAAAGCACAGTTTGAGTCGGTCTAAATTGGAAACCAGGGTATCAGTGTTTTAAATGGTTATCGTTTCATTTAAGTTAGGCTGGTACTGTTTGAATTAAATTTTCCTGATAGGTATTTGTTGTTGCAAATCAAAGATTATGCCTGTACCGTTAAATAATGGCAAAGCACAGTTTATATTAAGTGAGTTTTACTGATATTGGTGTATGGTATATTATGATATACTGCTCCTTTTTATATTTTTACATATATTCTTGGCTTATCCTTATGTAATAAATAAATATCTCCCCTGAAAGGTATTAATGGCTAATTAGCAAGTGTTGAGTCAGTATCATTTAATAACAACAAATCTCAGTTTATATTAGAAACACTGTTATTGATCTCAGTGTGTAGTATATAGTGACGTTTGTCTCCTTAAGGTTTGGATATGCTCCTGGCTTAATCTTATGTGACAAATAAAATTGTTATCTATTGGATGATACTATATGATCAATCCGACAGAAATATTGATCACTATGTGAATTATATCATATAGTATTGACTAAATTTTGTAAAGACAAAGTTAGAGAATTACATATACTGTGTAATTAGTTTATTTTATTAGTAGGTGATGCTATCGAGTTGATCAGCAAGTGAAAAACGTTACTTTATAGTATTGAGATTTTCTAATTGTGCCAAGTAGCATTGGCGTAATATAAATACTGTTGGAAAGTCAACGTGATTTACTATGTATGTATAGCCACTTAATGTTGTTGTATAATATCACAATCATACAATAGTAATAAAAATATTACTATAATAACCCCTGGCGCTAACGTGTAGCTTAAATTGGTAGTGCAAAGGTTCTAATTACTGTATACTATAAACAATAAATTACCTTAATAGCGATGATATTAATTACTTCTTTGCAAATATGTAAAAAACTGGGGTGGTCGATTATAAAACCCAAATTAGGGATGCGCTTAAGGATGAATCAGAGTAGTGGTGCAAGTAAAAAAATGAACAACTTTTATTACAATCTTAATTGTGCATGAAAATACTTTTAAAACCAAATTTATCGAATAACACTCTGATCAGGCGTTTGACAATGTAGTATCAATAAAATCCCTAAAAAACTCAAAGTAAAAAATATATAAAATTGCATAAAATAAAATAACAATGAAACAACAATGAGACAATCACTATCACAAATGATTATTTCGAGATAGAGGACAAAGATCCCATTAGAAACCAAGGGAGATCCACGTCAGCTGGAAGTTAGTGATGTTTCACCGGAGCTGTAACGAGATTTGAGATCCAAATGAACAGACAGGAAGAGAGCGAAATTTAAGTGGGCGGAGCAACGCGTTTCAGCCCGGTCTGGGCCCGGTCTGAGCGTGACAAAGGCCCAGACCAGGCTGAAACGCCCACTTTTCTAACACACAGGTGACTGGAACTAATTGCCAGCGTCGAGACCGCATAGAGACCCAGAACATTGTTTGGTCTATCTGGCGCGAGTGCTGACACGGATCGTAAAAGACAAAGGGTTTCCATCCAGCAGTGACCTAATCCAGGACCGCTATAGAGAGACAGCTGGGACTTCAGAGAGCACTTTCGGTGTAAGTAATAAGTGAACACCTTAAATTTGGCTCTCTTCCTGTCTGTTCATTTGGATCTCAAATCTCGTTACAGCTCCGGTGAAACATCACTAACTTCCAGCTGACGTGGATCTCCCTTGGTTTCTAATGGGATCTTTGTTCTCTATCTCGAAATAATCATTTGTGATAGTGATTGTCTCATTGTTGTTTCATTGTTATTTTATTTTATGCAATTTTATATATTTTTTACTTTGAGTTTTTTAGGGATTTTATTGATACTACATTGTCAAACGCCTGATCAGAGTGTTATTCGATAAATTTGGTTTTAAAAGTATTTTCATGCACAATTAAGATTGTAATAAAAGTTGTTCATTTTTTTACTTGCACCACTACTCTGATTCATCCTTAAGCGCATCCCTAATTTGGGTTTTATAATCGACCACCCCAGTTTTTTACATATTTGCAAAGAAGTAATTAATATCATCGCTATTAAGGTAATTTATTGTTTATAGTATACAGTAATTAGAACCTTTGCACTACCAATTTAAGCTACACATTAGCGCCAGGGGTTATTATAGTAATATTTTTATTACTATTGTATGATTGTGTTCTTCTTTGTGGAGTTTGAGGATACTCCATTTACCCAGTGGTTTATTGGTAACTTTCCCAGCGCAGATTGATCACACCCCTAAGTATACTGTTGTATAATATCAACAGCTAGATAAAAAATTAGCTCTCTTAGTAGGTAATGGTGTAAAATACATCTGCGAGTAGAAACACTAAGTTGCAATGTTGATATTGGATATAACAATACAAGTATTTAGACTTATTAATAGAAATGAACCTGCAAATATAAATCTTTTCTATTAGAGAAGATTAGCAACAATGTTGCAATGATTACAACTAAATAGAAAGTTGTTCTTTAAAGTAAATAATAATATGCGGTTCATCAACTAGTTAAGGCTCACGTAGCAGTATTGGTATTAGGTGTCTTCTAACGTTACACAGCAAAAAGCTGGTGCTCAGGTGTGCTAGCAACATGTAGTATTAGATTACACCTCATGCTATATTAGAATGTAGGGCTACAAATTCCTCCCATGGTTATATAGCAAACAGGTGGAGATAGTGTAAGGTACATTAACAAGTAGAGGCATTAAGTTGCAATGTTGAAGTTAAATATAATAATATAAGTGTTTAGACTTTCTAATAGGAGCGAACCTGCAAATATAAATATTGGTTTTCTATTAGAGATTAGCAACTAAATAGAATGTTGCAGTGATTGCACCTAAGTGGAAAGTTGCTCTTTAAAATATATTATAATATGCGGTTCATCTACTAGTCAGAATTCACATTGCAATATTGGTACTTAGTGTCTTCTAACTTTACACAGCAAGTTAGTTTATTTGATCTACTGTACCTCGTGTTCTTGAAAATATGTCTGAAGAACAACCAGAGAGGTGGGCAAAAGAATTAAGGAACATCTCTCATATATTTTAAGTGAAAGAGCCTGTTCAGCTCTATCAAAACATTTTTTGGATGTACATCAAGGTAACGTTGGGTCCTTTAGGTGGCAAGCCATCGAACAGATAGTAAGACCCCCAAGAGGTCGAGATAAATTACAGATCCAAAGTCGACAGGAGATCTACTGGATCTATAAACTGGATAGCCTGCTACCTAGGGGATTTAACTTTGAATTTGATATCATCAACTATTGGCAAAGATGATGTCGTTACCAGACATATTGGTTCACATTGACCTCTAAATTGATCTTACAAGATTTGACTTATGTAAGCTTGGGAGGCTTTGTATGTCCCATATGACAGAAGACATGCACATCTTCAATTCATTTTTGCATCATACATCTAGGTATATATAAATTCAGAATGTTTATATAGAGGACTATTCGTATTAAGGGATATGTAAGGTTTTATTCAATCTCCCTGCCATATATATTTCCTCTTGTCACAGCTGAGGTCAGGGTGTTTTAATAGCTTTTAGCCCTGGGACTTGGTTAAGGGGTTAATTAATTATATTTACAGGAGCTTAATTCCCAATACCCCACTACGGATATTCTAGTTGACAGGTTCTTTGATTACTTCAATACAGATATTCCAGAGGACATATTTTTTGATTACCCCCAGGCTTATTATTATTATCATTATGTATTTGCATGTTTTTAAGAGTTTATGTAATCACTTTGATGAACACTGTTTATATCTTTACTCAAGTTATGCTTGAGGTTTATTATGACTACCATTACTATTATGTATTTTCATGATTAGAAGAGTCTATGTAACTGTTTTGATGAATGCCGTTTACATCTCTACTTAAGTCATTATTAGGGTTAGGCTCCATATAATGCTATACACACATATATGTATCCTATTAAGGCAATTGTGCATGTGTGCCTGTAAATATAGACATATGCATTGGTCCATATAAGAACATGTAGTTAAGTTCAATATACTCGTGTATATTTGGTGAAATTTATCCCAATGTATGTCTGTATATATATGAGCACCCATGCAAATGCTTATAGGCTTTCTTGTTAGTACCTTGTATGTAGAAATTTCTGATCATAATACCCACACTGATATATTGATGGTATTATGTCCAACATATCCATATGTACAGTATATATACACACTGTTTTGTTACCTATGTTCTCTATCCAATTCCTTGTGTTCTGAGAGATATATAATACACAAGGGGTTAACAATGATGCAAGTTGAATTTAGCCAATAGGATTGCTTTTACTTCCTTTTAAACAAGCTGAGCCTGTATACTAACAGGTCTATGATTACAGTCACCAGGACCGTAACCACTCAGACCATGTTTACTATGGCTTAAACACTCCCTGTGTGGAGTCAGATGTTGCCACATTGCATCTTGCCTGTTTTTAACATTTTGAATAAAAGTATTGATTATTTACTTAATTGAAGCTGGACTGCCTGGATTTTCTTAATTTTTCTACAATCATATTTGTTGTTATATTATTTGTGTTACCATAATACCTTACAATACATTTATGTACACGTATTTATGAGTGCTAACTTAATATTCTCCAATCACAGAGTATTTTACATTTTACGCTGGTTACATGTATATTTATTTAATGTAATAGCATATTTTTATTCTGTGAGGTACTTGAGGAGATTTGAGAAAATGGTTGCTGACAGGTTTTCAGTTGTGGGGAACCAAATCCTAGTATCTGCTTTGGAGACAAACTATGACATGCTTTTTGGACCACAGAGACGTTAAACAAGGGATGCAATCTGAGAAGATATTGCTAATATGGTAAATTGAAATGCTACACATAAAAAGACTGTGGCTCAATGTCACAAAAGGGTTGCAGACATTAAAAGGAAAGTTCTTAGAAAGAATAAGAGGAGGAGGCGATTTATAAAATATTTTGAAAAAAAATGATTAAACTTTTAATGTCTGTAAACCCTAATGTGGACATTGAGTGACAGACTTCTTCCGCATTATCTTCCCAAAATTCCCCCTTGTGTGTAGAACATGTAGATGTCTCTTTGGCTCAGAAAGTGATGTTGTCCAACAAAATAATACTGAGGATGTTGATGAAGGTAATAAGACATGTGCGTTTCGTTTTGGCCAAATTCTTTTTCGGACGAATTTTGCCAAATTCAGAGATTTGGATGCATCCGAATTTCCGAATCAGCACATCCTGAAATATTTAGAAAATTAATAAATTAGTTTTCGAATTTTTGGATCCAATGTGGACATTGAGTGATATACTTCTTCAGCATCATCTTCCCAAATTTCTCCCTTGTGTGTAGAACATGTAGATGTCTCTATGGGCCCAGAAAGAGATGTTGTCCAACAAAATAATACTGAGGATGTAGATGAAGGTAATAAGACACGTGCGTTTCGTTTTGGCCAAATTCGTTTTTCGGACGAATTTTGCCAAATTCAGAGATTTGGATGCATCCGAATTTCCGAATCAGCACATCCCGAAAAATTCAGAAAATTTATAAATTAGTTTTTGAATTTTTGGATCCATTATTCATATTCAAACCACACATCGCCGACACTAACTCTAAGTCTAAATAATTAAATAAAGCTATTAACCCCAAACCACCGTTCCCCGATATCGCCAACACTAACTAAACCTATCAACCCCTAAACCGCACCCCCTACATCGCCAAATACTAACTAAATCTATTAACCCCTAAAGTGCACTTCCCCGACACTAACTAAATCACTAAATAAAGCTATTAACCCCTAAACCGCTGTTCCCCGACATCGCTGACACTAACTAAACCTATTAACCCCAGAAACCGCAGTTCCAAAACATCGACAACATGAACTAAACATATTAACCCCGAAACCGCAGTTCCCTGACATCGCCGACACAAACTAAACCTATTAACCCCTAAACAACACCCCCCACATCACCAACACTAACTAAACCTGTTAACCCCTAAACCGCAGCTCCCCGACATCGCCGACACAAACTAAACCTATTAACCCCTAAACCACACCCCCCACATCACCAACACTAACTAAACCTATTAAACCCTAAACCGGCGTTTCCTATCATCGCTGACACTAACTAAACCTATTAACACCTAAACCGCCATTCCCAAACATCGCCAACACTAATTAAATCTATTAACCCCTTAACCGCCGTTCCCAAACATCCCCAAAACTAACTAAACATATTAACCCCTAAACCGCCGGCCCCCACAGCGCAACAACCTTAATAAACTATATTAACCCCTAACCCTAACCGTAACCCTAAACCTAACCCTAACCCTGGCCTAACCCTAAACCTAACACCCCCTAACATTAACATAATTAAAATAGAGCTAAATTAAAGTTACAATTATTAACTAAATAATATTTAAACCTAAATACAAACTTACCTGTGAAATAAAACAAACCTAAGCTAGCTACAATATAACTAATAGTTATATTGTAGCTAGCTTAGGTTTTACCTTTATTTCACAGGTAAGTTTGTATTTATTTTAACTAGGTAGACTAGTTAGTAAATAGTTATTAACTATTTACAAACTACCTAGTTATTAAAATAAATACAAACTTACCTTACAAAAAAAAACTAACATTACAAAAATAAAAAAACTACCATCACAAAAAATAAAAATAACTACCTTTGCAAAAAATAACAAACGAAATTATCCAAAACAATAAAAATGATTCCTATTCTAATACCCTGTTTAAAAAGGGAGAAAAAACACCCCAAAATAAAAAAACCCTAACTTATAATAAACTACCAAGGGCCCTTAAAAGGGCCTTTAGTAGGCCCTTAAAAGGGCCTTTTGTAGGGCATTGCCCTAAACTTAACAGCTCTTTTGCTAAAAAAGAAAATCAAACACCCCCTAACAGTATACAAACTCCCACCCCCAAAACCCACAAAATAAAAATAAAGTTGCTAAACCTAATCTACCCTTTGTCCTGAAAGAGCATGTGTATGGGCATTGCCCTTAAAAGGGCATTCAGCTCTTTCAATGCCTATTAAAAATAGAAAATGGCTATTCTAAAAAAAAAAAAAAAAACAACTCAAAAAGAAAAAAAAAAACATTGCACAAAATAACAAATTATTCAAAATAATAAACATTATTCCTATTCTAAACGTTTATAAAAAAAACACCCCAAAATAAAAGAACCCTAGTCTATAATAAACTACAAATAGCCCTTAGCCCTTAATTTGAACAGCCAATAGGATTTAAGCAGCTCTAATTCCTATTGGCTGATTTAAATTTTTCAGCCAATAGGAATGCAATGGTATCCCCAGTATAGGGGGTACCTTGCATTTGAATCCTCAGTGTGCAGAGGACAATCGCATAAAGAGGACCTGCACGTCAGATCGATGGACCTCCACCTGGACCTCCGAGATGGAGCCACTGGATGAAGATCATTCAAGCCAGACTTCAGCAACTGTAAGTACCTAAAGAGGGGTTAGTGTTAGGTTTTTTTTAAGGTTTTTTGGCGGTGGGTTTTATTTTAGATTAGGGCTATTGGGTAATATTAAAAGAGCTGAATGCCCTTTTAAGGGCAGTAAAAGAGCTGAATCCCCATTTAAGGGCAATGCCCTTTTTTTTTTTTTTTTAAACGGGGTATTAGAATAGGAATAATTTTATTGTTTTGGATAATTTCGGTTGTTATTTTTTGTAATGGTATTTTTTTATTTTTGTAATATTATTTTTTTTTTTTGTAATCTTAGATTTTAGTGTAAGGCAGCTTATAACTATTTACTAACTAGTCTACCTAGTTAAAAGTAAAAACCTAAGCTAGCTACAATATAACTGTTAGTTATATAGCTTAAAGGGCCATGATACCCAAATGTTGAATCACTTGAGTGATGCAGCATAGCTGTAAAAAGCTGACTAGAAAATAATCACCTGAACATCTCTATGTAAAAAAGAAAGATAATTTACCTCAAAAGGTCCTCAGTAGCCACATCCCATTGTAAAGGACTTCTAAGAAGAAAATCAGTATGTCTGTTCCAGGACAGCTAAGGGAGTGAGCTTACGTGCATACATCTTATTTTCCTATTCAGTTTAAGGAAGTTTACTATGAAATCTCATGAGAGTTAAGTGAAATCTCATGAGATCACAGTTAAAGAGTTCATGACCTCAGCACTGCTGATGCTGATTGGCTGCTGTTCATGTCTTATTTATTTTTTTTAACTGCAGCTGAGCAACAGCTGAAGTATTATTTTTTACACAGAATTTACTCTGCTGAGCTGAGGAAATTGTGAGGTAAAATATCTTCCTTTTTTACATAGAGATTCTCAGGTGATATATTTATATTTCTGTCAGCTTTTTACAGTTATACTGCATCAGTTTCAAGTGATTTAGCATATGAGTATTATGTCCCTTTAAGGGACACTGAACCCAAATCTTTCTTTTCATGATTCAGAAAGAGCATGCAATTTTAAGCAACTTTCTAATTTACACCTACAGTATTATAAAAAAAAAATTAGTTCTCTTGCTATCATTATTTGAAAAAGAAGGCATCTAAGCTAAGGAGCCAGCCAATTTTTGGTTTAGTACACTGGACAGCACTTGTTTATTGGTGGGTGAATTTATCCACCAATGAGCAAGAACAACCCAGGTTGTTCATCAAAAATGGGCCGCATCTAAACTTACATTCTTGCTTTTAAAATAAGGATACCAAGAGAATAAAGATAATTTGATAATAGGAGTAAATTATAAAGTTACTTAAAAGTGCATGCTCTATCTGAATAACACAAGAAAAATGTGGATTCAGTGTCCTTTTAGGTTTGTTTTATTTCACAGGTAAGTTTGTATTTAGTTTTAAATAGGTATTTAGTTAATAATTGTAACTTTAATTTAGCTCTATTTTAATTATGTTAAAAATAGGGGGTGTTAGGTTTAGAGTTAGGTTTAGGGTTACGGTAATGTTAGGTTTAGGGTTATGGGTTAATATAGTTTATTTTAGTTGTTGCGATGTGGGGGGTGCGGTTTAGGGGTTTATAGGTTTAGTTAGTGGCGGCAATGTCGGGGAATGGCGATTTAGGGGTTAATACTTTATTTTGTGATTTATTTAGTGTTGGCCATGTTTGGGAACGGAGGTTTAGGGGTTAATAGGTTTAGGTAGTGTTGGCGATTTGGGGGTCTGTGGTTTAGGGGTTAATATGTTTAGTTAGTGTCAGCGATGTCGGGGAATGGCAGTTTAGGGGTTAATACTTTATTTAGTGATTTAGTTAGTGTTGGCAATGTTTGGGAACGGAGGTTTTAGGGGTTAAAAGGTTTAGTTAGTGTCAGCGATGTCGGGGAACGGTGCTTTAGGGGTTAATAGGATTAGGTAGTGTTGGCGATGTGGGCGGGTGCGGTTTAGGGGCTAATAGGTTTAGTTAGTGTCGGTGATGTCGGGGAATGGCGCTTTAGGGGTCAATAACTTTATTTAATGATTTAGTTAGTGTTGGCGATGTGGGGGGGCTGCAGTTTAGGGGTTAATAGGTTTAGGTAGTATTGGCGATGTGGGGGGATGGCGCTTTAGGGGTTAATAGCTTTATTTAGTGGCGGAGTGGGTGGTGGTGGTGGCAGCGGCAGTTTTACATAATTTTGTTTCGGCATTTGCCGGCACATTAGTTACGTTAAATTAAATATTTTTTTCGGATACTTTCATTTTTTCGGATCCATTCTTTATTCATATACATTATTCTATAACTTAGTTCAGAATAGAATAATGCATATGAAATAAGAATGGATCCGAAAAAAATGAACAGATCCGAAAAAACAAACGGATCCAAAACCAATTTAATGGAACGTAACTAATTTGCTGAAACAATTTTTTTTTTTAAACGTAACTAAAATAATTTGATGAAACAAAATTATTTTTTAACTTATTGAAAACTAAACAAAACGAACCAAATTTTTCAGCGGCTCACATGTCTAGTAAGTGTTTATTTTATTTAGTTAACATATGTTCCTTAAACTAATATTTCAAATAACATTTATTTTAATTAAGTGCAAGAAGTAACCACATCACCATCATTACTTGTTGAAACCACTGAGGCAGCTCCTGGAAGTGACCAATTAGAAATGAAAGACATTCAAGAATTGCAAATGATCATTACCAGTATATATATATATATATATATATATATATATATATATATATATATATATATATATATATATATATATATATATATATATATATATATATATATGTATATATATATATATATATGTATGTATATATATACAGTATATATTTTTTTATTTTATAATCATTTAGCATGTAAATTAACACATAAATTTAAGAATTGTATTTTTGAGATACATATATATATATATATATATATATATTTACTTTGATCACACAGTTCCCCATAGACCAAAATGTAAATCCCCTTATCTTTAACATGTTTTGATATCACCCTACATCCGCAAAATGTAACCCCTAAAACCTGCTTCTGATTTGTGATTAATGTTCAAAGCTCTTATAATGGATGGTTATTAATTATGCATCCATAAAAGGAATTTGTTCTACATTAATGGGTGCATAATAATTTATTTTCTCCACTTGTAATATAGCCAATAATATATAATTTTGTTTATAAAAAAATATTGTTTTTGTATATTTAAAGATGCTGAAAATGACAATGCAATTACTGGTAATGTGGTTGATGCTGACAATGTTTTGCAACCATATGAACAAGGTATGCATTAATTTACACATTCATTAATAAAGAATGTCACTTATCTGTGAACATATTGTTTTTTTTATCAAACAAAATAATTTCAGTTTTTTTGTCACAAATGAACTATTAATTAATGTTTTATTTTTTGTTTTATTTCTTTATTGTTCAAAAGTTAATAAAAAATATAATTTATGCTTACCTGATAAATTCATTTCTCCTGTAGTGTAGTCAGTCCACGGGTCATCCATTACTTATGGGATTATAACTCCTCCCTAACAGGAAGTGCAAGAGGATCACCCAAGCAGAGCTGCTATATAGCTTCTCCCCTCTACGTCATATCTAGTCATTCGACCGAAACCATACGAGAAAGGAGAAACTATAGGGTGCAGTGGTGACTGGAGTTTAATTAAAATTTAGACCTGCCGTAAAAACACTACACTACACTACAGGAGAAATTAATTTATCAGGTAAGCATAAATTATATTTTCTCCTGTTAAGTGTAGTCAGTCCACGGGTCATCCATTACTTATGGGATACCAATACCAAAGCTAAAAGTACACGGATGACGGGAGGGACAGGCAAGATCTTTACACGGAAGGAACCACTGCCTGTAGAACCTTTCTCCCAAATACAGCCTCCGAAGAAGCAAAAGTGTCAAAATTTGTAAAATTTTGAAAAAGTGTGAAGTGAAGACCAAGTTGCAGCCTTGCAAATCTGTTCAACAGAGGCCTCATTCTTAAAGGCCCAAGTGGAAGCCACAGCTCTAGTAGAATGAGCTGTAATCCTTTCAGGAGGCTGCTGTCCAGCAGTCTCATAGGCTAAACGTATTATGCTACGAAGCCAAAAAGAGAGAGAGGTAGCCAAAGCTTTTTGACCTCTCCTCTGTCCAGAATAAACGACAAACAGGGAAGAAGTTTGACGAAAATCTTTAGTTGCCTGCAAATAAAATTTCAGGGCACGGACGACGTCCAGATTGTGCAAAAGTCGTTCCTTCTTTGAAGAAGGGTTAGGGCACAATGATGGAACAACAATCTCTTGATTGATATTCTTGTTAGTGACTACCTTAGGTAAGAACCCAGGTTTAGTACGCAGAACTACCTTGTCTGAATGAAAAATCAGATAAGGAGAATCACAATGTAAGGCCGATAACTCAGAGACTCTTCCAGCCGAGGAAATAGCCATTAAAAACAGAACTTTCCAAGATAACAGCTTGATATCGATGGAATGAAGGGGTTCAAACGGAACACCTTGCAGAACGTTAAGAACTAAGTTTAAGCTCCACGGCGGAGCAACAGTCTTAAACACAGGCTTAATCCTAGCCAAAGCCTGACAAAAAGCCTGAACGTCTGGAACTTCTGCCAGACGTTTGTGTAAAAGGATAGACAGAGCTGAAATCTGTCCCTTTAACGAACTAGCAGATAAACCCTTTTCTAAACCCTCTTGTAGAAAAGACAATATCCTAGGAATCCTAACCTTACTCCATGAGTAACTCTTGGATTCGCACCAATATAAGTATTTACGCCATATTTTATGGTAAATTTTCCTGGTAACAGGTTTCCTAGCCTGTATTAAGGTATCAATCACTGACTCCAAGAATCCCCGCTTTGATAGAATCAAGCGTTCAATCTCCATGCAGTCAGCCTCAGAGAAATTAGATTTGGATGTTTGAAAGGACCCTGAATCAGAAGGTCCTGTCTCAGAGGCAGAGACCATGGTGGACAGGACGACATGTCCACTAGATCTGCATACCAGGTCCTGCGTGGCCACGCAGGTGCTATTAGAATCACCGATGCTCTCTCCTGTTTGATCCTGGCAATCAATCGAGGAAGCATCGGGAAAGGTGGAAACACATAAGCCATGTTGAAGACCCAAGGTGCTGTCAGAGCATCTATCAGCACCGCTCCCGGGTCCCTGGACCTGGATCTGTAACAAGGAAGCTTGGCGTTCTGGCGAGACGCCATGAGATCCAGATCTGGTTTGCCCCAATGATGAAGCAGTTGGGCAAACACCTCCGGATGAAGTTCCCACTCCCCCGGATGAAAGGTCTAGCGACTTAGAAAATCCGCCTCCCAGTTCTCCACGCCTGGGATGTGGATCGCTGACAGGTGGCAAGAGTGAGACTCTGCCCAGCGAATTATCTTTGAGACTTCCATCAT
The DNA here is from genome assembly GCF_027579735.1 of Bombina bombina. Taxonomy (NCBI): domain Eukaryota; kingdom Metazoa; phylum Chordata; class Amphibia; order Anura; family Bombinatoridae; genus Bombina; species Bombina bombina. The sequence goes on along the minus strand of NC_069501.1, from coordinate 556,868,062 downwards.
CGCTAGGGAACTCCTTGTTCCTCCTTGATGGTTGATGTAAGCCACAGTCGTGATGTTGTCCGACTGAAACCTGATGAACCTCAGAGTTGTTAACTGAGGCCAAGCCAGAAGAGCATTGAAAATTGCTCTTAATTCCAGAATGTTTATTGGAAGGAGTCTCTCCTCCTGAGTCCATGATCCCTGAGCCTTCAGGGAATTCCAGACTGCGCCCCAACCTAGAAGGCTGGCGTCTGTTGTTACAATCGTCCAATCTGGCCTGCGGAAGGGCATCCCCTTGGACAGATGTGGCCGAGAAAGCCACCATAGAAGAGAATCTCTGGTCTCTTGATCCAGATTTAGCAGAGGGGACAAATCTGAGTAATCCCCATTCCACTGACTTAGCATGCACAATTGCAGCGGTCTGAGGTGCAGGCGCGTAAATGGTACTATGTCCATTGCCGCTACCATTAAGCCGATTACCTCCATGCACTGAGCCACTGATGGGTGTTGAATGGAATGAAGGACACGGCAAGCATTTAGAAGTTTTGATAACCTGTCCTCCGTCAGGTAAATTTTCATTTCTACAGAATCTATAAGAGTCCCTAGAAAGGGAACTCTTGTGAGTGGCAATAGAGAACTCTTTTCTACGTTCACCTTCCACCCATGCGACCTTAGAAATGCCAGAACTAACTCTGTATGAGACTTGGCAGTTTGGAAACTTGACGCTTGTATCAGAATGTCGTCTAGGTATGGAGCTACCGATATGCCTCGCGGTCTTAGTACCGCCAGAAGAGATCCCAGAACCTTTGTAAAGATTCTTGGAGCCGTAGCTAACCCGAAGGGAAGAGCTACAAACTGGTAATGCCTGTTTAGGAAGGCAAATCTTAGATACTGGTAATGATCCTTGTGAATCGGTATGTGAAGGTAGGCATCCTTTAAATCCACTGTGGTCATGTACTGACCTTCTTGGATCATGGGTAAGATGGTTCGAATAGTTTCCATTTTGAACGATGGAACTCTTAGGAATTTGTTTAGGATCTTTAAGTCCAAGATTGGTCTGAAGGTTCCCTCTTTTTTGGGAACCACAAACAGATTTGAATAGAATCCTTGCCTGTGTTCCGACCGCGGAACTAGGTGGATCACTCCCATTAGTAAGAGGTCTTGTACACAGCGTAGAAACGCCTCTTTCTTTATCTGGTTTGCTGATAACCTTGAAAGATGAAATCTCCCTTGTGGAGGAGAAGCTTTGAAGTCCAGAAGATATCCCTGAGATATGATTTCCAACGCCCAGGGATCCTGGACATATCTTGCCCAAGCCTGGGCAAAGAGAGAAAGTCTGCCCCCCACTATATCCGTTTCCGGATCGGGGGCCCTCACTTCATGCTGTCTTAGGGGCAGCAGCAGGTTTTCTGGCCTGCTTGCCCTTGTTCCAGGACTGGTTAGGTTTCCAGCCCTGTCTGTAGCGAGCAACAGTTCCTTCCTGTCTTGGAGCGGAGGAAGTTGATGCTGCTCCTGCCTTGAAATTACGAAAGGCACGAAAATTAGACTGTTTAGCCTTTGGTTTGGCCCTGTCTTGAGGCAGGGCATGGCCCTTTCCTCCAGTAATGTCAGCGATAATTTCTTTCAAGCCGGGCCCGAATAATGTCTGCCCTTTGAAAGGAATATTAAGCAATTTAGATTTAGAAGTCACATCAGCTGACCAGGATTTAAGCCACAGCGCTCTGCGCGCTTGAATGGCGAATCCGGAGTTCTTAGCCGTAAGTTTGGTTAAGTGTACTACGGCATCAGAAATAAATGAATTAGCTAGCTTAAGGGCTTTAAGCTTGTTCATAATCTCATCCAATGGAGCTGTGCTAAGGGTCTCTTCCAGAGACTCAAACCAGAATGCCGCCGCAGCAGTGACAGGCGCGATGCATGCAAGGGGTTGTAATATAAAACCTTGCTGAACAAACATTTTCTTAAGGTAACCCTCTAACTTTTTATCCATTGGATCTGAAAAAGCACAGCTATCCTCCACCGGGATAGTGGTGCGCTTAGCCAGAGTAGAAACTGCTCCCTCCACCTTAGGGACCGTCTGCCATAGGTCCCGTGTGGTGGCGTCTATTGGAAACATTTTTCTAAATATAGGAGGGGGTGAAAAGGGCACACCGGGTCTATCCCACTCCTTGTTAACAATTTCTGTAAGCCTTTTAGGTATAGGAAAAACGTCAGTACACGCCGGTACCGCAAAATATTTATCCAGCCTACATACTTTCTCTGGAATTGCAACCGTGTTACAATCATTCAGAGCCGCTAATACCTCCCCTAGTAATACACGGAGGTTCTCAAGCTTAAAGTTAAAATTTGAAATCTCTGAATCCAGTTTACTTGGATCAGATCCGTCACCCACAGAATGAAGCTCTCCGTCCTCATGTTCTGCAAATTGTGACGCAGTATCAGACATGGCTCTACTATTATCAGCGCACTCTGTTCTTACCCCAGAGTGATCACGTTTACCTCTTAATTCTGGCAATTTAGATAGTACTTCAGTCATAACATTAGCCATGTCTTGCAAAGTGATTTGTATGGGCCGCCCTGATGTACTTGGCGCCACAATATCACGCACCTCCTGAGCGGGAGGCGAAGGTACTGACACGTGAGGAGAGTTAGTCGGCATAACTTTCCCCTCGTTGTCTGGTGATATTTTTTTAACATATAAAGTTTGACTTTTATTCAAAGTAACATCTATACATTGAGTGCACAAATTTCTATTGGGCTCCACATTGGCCTTTAAACATAGTGAACAAACAGATTCATCTGTGTCAGACATGTTTAAACAGACTAGCAATAACACTAGCAAGCTTGGAAAAAACTTTTAAATAAATTTACAAGCTATATAAAAAACGCTACTGCGCCTTTAAGAAACATAAAAATGTGACACAGTTGAATTAACAATGAACCAAATATGTTAAAACAACCAAATTTTAACAGAAAATGTATAAAGTTAGCAGAGGATTGCACCCACCAGCAAAAGGATGATTAACCCCTTAATACCCAAAACGGATAACAGTTGAAATAATAAAACGTTTTTATCACAGTCAAACACACTGTCACAGGTCTGCTGTGACTGATTACCTCCCTCAAAACTAGTTTTGGAGACCCCTGGGCTCTGTAGAGACGTCCTGGATCATGGAGGAAGAAATAGGAAGACTGTGACTAAATTTTTACTGCGCAATAAAGCGCTAAAATAGGCCCCTCCCACTCATATTACAACAGTGGGGAAGCTCAGTAAACTGTTTTTATGCAGAAAAAAACGACAGCCATGTGGTAAAAATCATGCCCATAAAGTTTTATCACCAAGTACCTCAGAAAAAACGATTAACATGCCAGTAAACGTTTTAAAATTGAAAATTATGAAGTGTTATTAATAAGCCTGCTGCTAGTCGCTTTCACTGCAGTGCAGGCTCAAATATTACTTTAATATTGACAGTATTTTCTTAGTGAAATTCCATTCCCCAGAAATACCTCAGAGTATACATACATACATATCAGCCTGATACCAGTCGCTACTACTGCATTTAAGGCTGCACTTACATTACATCGGTATTAGCAGTATTTTCTCAGTCAACTCCATTCCTTAGAAAATAATTTACTGCACATACCTCCTTGCAGGTGGGCCCTGCATGCTATCCCCTGTTCTGAAGTTACCTCACTCCTCAGAATGGCCGAGAACAGCAAGTGGATCTTAGTTACGACCGCTAAGATCATAGAAAACTCAGGCAGATTCTTCTTCTAATGCTGCCTGAGAACAAACAACACACTCCGGTGCCATTTAAAATAACAAACTTTTGATTGAAGAAATAAAAACTAAGTTTAACACACCACAGTCCTCTCACACATCCTATCTTTAGTTAGGTGCAAGAGAATGACTGGATATGACGTAGAGGGGAGGAGCTATATAGCAGCTCTGCTTGGGTGATCCTCTTGCACTTCCTGTTAGGGAGGAGTTATAATCCCATAAGTAATGGATGACCCGTTCGACTGACTACACTTAACAGGAGAAATAAAGTTTACAATTTTTCTCTTGATTTTCTTGAGTTATACACCATACAACACAATTGTTTTCTCACATGTATTAAAGGGACATGTACATTTGATTTATGATTTCATATATTTTTATAATATGAGCCATTTGTATAGACCATCAGTGGGGGGGTGTTCACTAGTATGATTACATAATTAATGAACATGGATGTTATTAGTTTATAATACACATACTTGTCTGAAAATGTGTGTGCACTGTCCCTTTAATATTTATTAAACAAAACAATCTTCAAACAAATTTTACAATGAGTCTTTTATATTCATTTTTTTTAAATTACAATGTTTAACTCAAAGAATAATAATATACACATATTAAATTTATTTATTTTTTCTATATTTGCATATTGGTTTCTTACTAGCTGGAAGATTGGTTCTGTTACATATTAATTGTAATTTTCTGCATTTTCTGAAGAACTAACATTTAAATTTAAATGAGTATTAGTACAATAATTTTTTTAAAATAGGAAAATCATTGACTGAACTATTGATTTTAAGGACACACTAATGTTTTCCAAATGTGTATTATTTTTATCAACAGACCCATTTAATTTGTTTATTGCATGATTTTGTTGAACTTTTTCTTCCTTAACTTCAAGCATGGTGTTATTCATAATATCAGGTCTGTCTCCTAATAAATCATTATGTTGTAATAATTTATAACTAAATTCACCAACATCCTTATAAAATTCATTGTCCTCAGGATTGTTCTCATTTTCTGATGCCAATGAATTATTTTCATTTTGTAAATAAATAATTGTTTGTTCAGCTTCATTACTAATGTTGTTTTCCTCCTCCTGTTCTATGTTACTATTTGAAAATGTGGCTAGTGATAAATCCAACACTACATTGATTGGTATTTCATTTTGAGATAATGCATTGTTAGATGGTAGCTCACTATCAACACTTAATTCTTTATTAATTACATTACATTCTAAACTTTCAAACAGTTCATTTTAATTAATATTAGAATCATTAATATCCAATGATGGTGTCTCAATATTTTCCTACGAGATTTAATTTTGTTCTTGTGCCACTAAAAAAGAAATGGTTTTTATTTTTGGTTATATTTTTGATTTCACATACATATTTTAATTACATTATTCATTAATATATTCAAAATTACCTGTTCTTACACCAATATTAGTAAGTCCAGGAACTCCGGAAACCATTGAAGATGGGATTAATTCTCTAATTATTTTTCAGAATCAGAGCATGTGATTGGTACATATGTTCCACCACCTGTTATTTTTCTTTCATTTTTTATTTTCCCATTTTTGCTTTAACTTTAATTTTTAAATCATAGTATCTTTTTTGCATTTGGACACTGATCTGGGCATAACACCTACAGCTGGTACAGATTTTGCAATGTTTTCCCATATTGTAATTTTTTCTAAATTGGAAGTTTTTGCAGACATAGATCCAAACAGTTTATCATAATATATTTGCATTTGCTGTGCTAATTTTTTTCTTCTGTGAATGAAGGGTTTCTACCAGACTCACTATTATTTTTGGATGATACTCCAGTTGGTAGAACCTATGATTAGAAAAAATAACAAAATATTTTTTAAAATATTACATGCATTAAATGTGTCATATATTTCTTTAAAAAATAAAATGTAAAATAACATATACAATAAATGTATAATATGTTGGCTTACATTTACTTACCATTGTTGTTAATAATTTCTGAATTTATATACACTTGTTTCGCTTTTGAAAATGCAAATCGTATTTTCAGTTTCCTCAGGAAAGCAGCATAGAAGATTTCATGCCATAAAAAAGGTACTTTTATCGTTTCAAATTACGTAACCATTGCATTTACGAATATTCACAAATAAATGTACAATGTTTATATCGAATTTACAAAGGATGATTGCATATGTTTTCACCTTAAAACTTTATTTAAAAGTGCACAATGATCAAAAATTACGTGATCAAAGAGCGTTGAAATAAACAATTGCTAAACTATAAATATTTTGATGTAATTTTAAAAAAAGTGCGGGAAATTCAAGTTACGAGGGTAAGTTTCCGAAAATTATTTAAAAAAATAAGATTTAGAAATTTAAAAAAATATTATTTAGAATTCAATTTTGTATTTATAATTCCAGATGGCAGAATATATATATATATATATATATATATATATATATATATTATGCACTATATCAACATAGAAGAATTGAAAGGAAAAGAAGGAGGTTGATAACACATCATACAAATGAAATATTGAATGCAAATGATGATGAACAATCTCAAGGATTAATTTCAGAACCAACAACCACGACGACACACAGGGTATACAGGCCCAGAACCTACAGAGAAAGACAATTTTTAAGTGATATGCCTGATGATATAGTATTTCAAAGATTTAGATTTAACAAATCAGTTATAATTACCCTTTATTAATTATTTAAAGATGATTTGGATCCTAGAACAAGAAGAAATAGAGCCATACCAGGAATTATTGACCAAACTTCATTTTTTGGGAATAGGTTCTTTCAAACATACCACCACTTCAATTACATGTGTGCCACAAAGTGCTTTTTTCAAGATTTTTTAACCAGGTTATTGATGTTTTCAAGAAGAATATCAACAGATTTATTAAATTTCCAATAAATTAACATGAGAAAAATGTAAATAAGGAATATTTCTATGAACATTATGGAATACCAAATACTGTAGGATGTATTGACTGCACACACATACAAATTTGTGCACCAATTAATCATCCAGAAATATATTTTAAAAGAAACGGGTGGCAATCTCTAAACGCTCAAGTAGTATGTGACCACAAATACAAAATAATGTCTCTGTTTTTACAGGGAGTGCACATGATTCTTAGATTCTGAAGCGATCACTCCTTTAAGAAGATATGAATGCAGGAATTTGTGGAAATGGTTTGATATTTGGTAAGTTATGTACTAAGATGTTTAATTGTCTAACACATACCATAAATGATTTGTAATACTTACCATAAATCATACATCCAACAGGAGATGCAGGATACCCATGTTACAAATAGCTAATCACACCTGTCAAACCAGCAAACAGAAAAGAAATGAAGTTCAATGACGCACACTCAAAAGCAAGATCAGCTATTGAACGTACATTTGGACTTCTTAAGTGTAGGTTCCGTTGTATCGATAAAACTGGAGGAGCATTGAAATATCAACCAGCAAAGGCTGCAGACATATTAACTTTGTGTTGTAAGCTTCATAATTTAGCAATTGAAAATAATCTAGATATTGTTGTAAATTATGATTATGAACATGAAATAATAGAATCCCAATTTTCTTCACAGGACCCTGCTGTAAACACCAGTGTGAGGGAACACATGATTAATAATTATTTTTAATTTTTAATTTCATAATTACATTGCATTGCTTTACTTATGAATACAATTGTATTATTTTTCGTTTTATTTCAAAATAAACAGAAGTCAGAAATAATACATGAGTTTTGACATTTAATATTTATAATATGCGCATTGTTATTTCTAAGTTCAAAGTTGATAAGGAAATTGATCAATAAACACTTTCGAAAGATATTACGAATACAGAATTGCACATACGAAGTGGGTATTTAACATTACTCAAACCAAAAAAAACATTTGCAACGTATGTCAAATGTAGACAACACACCCTTTTCGAATACATACACGCGATCACATTTGGAGACCTTTAATCATTACGATTTTATATTCGCACTCCAGTGCGAACAACTTTACATCAAATCATTTGTAAAACAAGCTTTTTATCATTGACCAAACAGTGTTACATGTATAGTTTTCTACCCTGAGCAATACTAGTTTCTTTAATATATGTTAGACTTACCACTATTCTAGGATTAGAAAGGGCAGTCTGATTTGTATAAACTATCAGTTTATTAGTGTAAAATAACTATGTGATATATGGGAAGTTTGATTTTTTTCTTATTTCCACAGTTAAATAAAGTGGTATTGTCTTTGTGAGAACATTGTGTAATTCTATTTTGATTTTCAAAACAAATCTGTGGAAATAAAATGAAACATCAATGGTGCATGTACCAGACACAATATACCCTGTGCTGGAATAATTTATTTTGTCAGTAGTTGAAACAGAATCCATTTGTGTGCACAACCTTTAGATCTATAGTCATTTTCTCATAGCACAAATATCAACTCATGATATGTAAGTCATAATCCATATAATATTAGTTCAGTTCCCAAGAAAGATAAATCACAGTTACTTTACACACTGAGCTATGCCACTCTGTGATTTGTGGCTGGGCATGCTAAAGGATGATGACTGCATCAACTAGTAAGTGAAGAAATTTAGCTCCAAAATAGTATATAAGTACAAATATTGGGCTAGAGTACAAGTGCGGTGCAAACAGTTTTGCCATTTTCATTCCACTGATATTACAAGTGCAGCAAAATGGTGATATGCTTCATTCCTTTCCGTGATCTAAGAGCTGAGGTAAACTGGTTTCCGAAACTAAAAAGTTGCACAAAACACTTCAAGAATACATTACAAAGTACACTTACACTCATAAATGACACTATTAACCACTAAACTGCCACTCCCACATCGCAAACATGAAATAAAACTATTAACCCCTAAACCACCACCCCCCACATCACAAACCCTAAATAAAGGTATAAACTCCCAAAACGCTACCCCCACATCGCAAAGTAACTAAATTAACTATTAACCCCTAAACCGCCATCCCCCACATCGCAAAGTAACTAAATAAACTATTAGGGGTTAATAGTTTATTTAGTTACTTTGCAATGTGGGGGGGGGGGGATTTCGGTTTAGTGGTTAATAGTTTATTTTGTTTTTGTGATGTGGGGGGATGGGGGTTTATGATTTATTAGGCTTGGGGCTTATAGTAGGGTGTTAGGTTTTTTTCACTTTTTTGCATCCATTGGTTTCTATGGGGTAATACATGCACGTGCATGTGAAAACTCTTCTTAGGATTTTTGCACTTTTCGGATTACCACTAGTGCAAAATAAGTGTTTTTTCAACTTGTAATACCAGCGGAACCCGACAAGCGCAAAACGCTTAAAGGGACACTAAACCCAAAATGTTTCTTTCATGTTTCAGGTAGAGAATACAATATTAAACAACATTCCAATTTACTTCTATTATCTAATTAGCTTCATTCTTTAGATATAATTTGTTGAAGAAATAGCTATGCAGATAGGTGAGCCAATCACACGAGGCATCTATGTGCAGCCACCAATCAGCAGCTACTGAGCCTATCTAGATATGCTTTTCAGCAAAGGATATCAAGAGAATGAAGCACATTAGATAATAGAAGTGAATTAGAAAGTTGTGTAAAATTGCATTCTCTTTCTAAATCATAAAAGAAAAAATTAGGGTTGCATGTCCTTTTAACGCTAGTAATGTTTTAACTAATGCAAATTTTTTTTTTACTGCGGCACTTGTAATCTAGCCCATTGTATTTGTAGTTGCTTATTGAGAATAACAACTCAAGAAAAACATAGCATTAAATAAAATTGAGTTAATGACATCAATGCAAGAAAGAATTGAGTATATATTAATCTATAGAAAAGTATATGATAATACATGCTTATATCAAATATTTATTTAGTGTGAACCAACAATTGCAGCTTAATCTAATTGAAACATATAGAAGTTACAGGATTGTATAGTTCCAATTCAGACACTCTGCAGGACTTTACTGGTTATTTTACAACCCTATATATTTTGAGAAGCCAGAGTTGTTACCATTAAATAGTGATGTCGCGAATAGTTCGCCGGCGAATAGTTCCTGGCAAACATAGCATGTTTGCGTTCACCGTGGACGGCGAACACATGCGATATTCGATCCGCCCCCTATTCTTTATCATTGAGTAAACTTTGACCCTGTACCTCACAGTCAGAAGACACATTACAGCCAATCAGCAGCAGACCCTCCCTCCCAGACCCTCCCACCTCCTGGACAGCATCCATTTTAGATTCATTTGGAAGCTGCATTCTTAGTGAGAGGAGGGACAGTGTAGCTGCTGCTGATTTAATAGGGAAATCGATACCTAGGCTAGTGTATTCAGTGTCCACTACAGTCCTGAAGGACTCATCTGATCTCTGCTGTAAGGACAGCCCCCCAAAAAGCCCTTTTTAGGGCTAGAACATCAGTCTGCTTTCTTTTTTTTCCTGTGTAATCTAATTGCAGTTGCCTGCCTGTCAGCATGTGTGTCAGGCTCACAGCGTATACTGTGCCCACTTGCCCAGTGCCACCACTCATATCTGGTGTAACAGTAGTGTACATTTAAAAAAAACAACACTTTTTTCACTGTGAAATAATAGCAGACAGCTGCCAGTACCCAAGATGGCCGCCAATAAGGCAGATGGGGAGGGTTAGAGAGCTGTTTTGGGGGGGATCAGGGAGGTTGTGGGCTAAGGGGGGATGCTACACCACAGCATTTGTAAATATGCTATAAAAAAATTAAACATTTTTTACAAACCTTTTATTTTAGTACTGGCAGACTTTCTGCCAGTACTTAAGATGGCGGGGACAATTGTGAAGTGGGGGAGGGAAGGGAGCTGTTTGGGAGGGATCAGGGGGTTTGATGTGTCAGCTGGGAGGCTGATCTCTACACTAAAGCTAAAATTAACCCTGCAAGCTCCCTACAAACTACCTAATTAACCCCTTCACTGCTAGCCATAATACACGTGTGATGCCCAGCAGCATTTAGCGGCCTTCTAATTACCAGAAAGCAACGCCAAAGTCATATATGTCTGCTATTTCTGAACAAAGGGGATCCCAGAGAAGCATTTACAACCATTTGTGCCATAATTGCACAAGCTGTTTGTAAATAATTTCAGTGAGAAACCTAAAATTGCGAAATAATTTAAGTTTTTTTTAAATTTGATCGCATTTGCCGGTGAAATGGTGGCATGAAATATACCAAAATGGGCCTAGATCAATACTTTGGGTTGTCTACTACACTACACTTAAGCTAAAATTAACTCTACAAGCTCCCTTCATGCTCCCTAATTAACCCCTTCACTGCTGGGCATAAAACACATGTGGTGCGCAGTGGCATTTAGCAGCCTTCTAATTACCAAAAAGCAACTCCAAAGCCATATAAGTCTGCTATAATGGCATGTCTGGCACACAGTGTTGGGGCAAGGGTCCATCTGACCACTGATACCTGGTCTGCAAAGCATGGTCAGGGCAGGTATATCACCTACACTGCGCACTGTGAAGCGGGCGTAACCCTTACACTACCTGATCGATACAACATCATACCTGATGTTTTAAAGCACGTTATTCCAAACAATTTAGGAATGTTAGGTGATTTACGCCCTTTATGGATTAAAACCAGACTCTGCATCAATTATGTAATTTTCCATGGGAGTTTTGCCATGGATTCCACTCCGGCAGGCCACAGTTCAGGTGTTAGTCCCCTTGAAACAACTTTTCCATCACTATTGTGGCCAGAAAGAGTCCCTGTGGGTTTTAAAATTCGCCTGCCTATTGAAGTCTATGGCGGTTCGCCCGGTTCGCTGGTTCACGAACAGTTGTGGAAGTTCGCGTTCGCCGTTCGCGAACCCAAATTTTTATGTTCGCAACATCACTATGCATTAAACACTGTCACCACAATCATTAATCACTAGCAATGATATAATATATATATACATTTCTAAATTTGGCACTAGATTCAGGCACTTAATGTTGGATTTTAATTATACAAGCTTGTCCAATCAAGCATTAAAGGGACATTGAACACTTTGAGATGGTAATATAAAATGATAAATTGTATATAATAAAACAACTCTGCAATATACTTTCATTATGTATTTTGTCCTCTTTGCCTGTAATTCCATTCTGAAATTGTGAGTTTTTCAGCACCTGTTAGAAATGGAAGTGCAGAACACTGTTAAATCCAGCACAACCATTGGCTGCACACTCTAGTGACCTATTTATAACTGACCCTAATTGGCCACAGCAGAGAAGGTAACACAAGTTACAACATAGCAGCATCCAGTGCTTTATAGACACTAAAAATGTACACTTCTTTTGTCACCTTTTAAACAACTAATGAAACTTTAAAAAATACATCAGCATGTTAGTCATGGACTAATCTTTTCTTTGAATGCATCATTCTATTTTGCATATATTTAGTGTTTAATGTCCCTTTAAATTAACACATGGAGGTGGGAGACTAGGGGAAGCTCAGACATTTTCAATCACATTGACTAGAGCCATTGGAAAGTGTAGTTGTTGGACTTCTGTGCCTCTGTGAGCTAGTCATTGACACAAATTAAGTCAGTGAGTTGTATTTTCTGTAAGCATATAAAGATAGGTTATTTTTATTGTTCAGGTTCTATAATTTAAGATTTTTGTTAAAAATTTGTTAACTTATATCTGAATATTTGCCTTGACAATAGAAACACTTGTGTGTAAAATCCATCTCAATTCTAAAATTGAAGGAGTGAAAATCAAAGACCATGAACATAAATTGGCATTATACGCTGATGATATTCTACTTTATATCATAAAATTGAAAGTTCCATGTTTGCTCTGCTTGCCGAGTTCACAGAATACGGTAAATTCTCCAACTTGCCTTTGAATTTAACTATATCAGAATTATTGAGTTATCTCAGCCTCAGAAGAAGAGCTTAAAGGGACACTGAACCCAAATTTTTTCTTTTGTAATTCAGAAAGAACATGCTATTTTAAGCAACTTTCTAATTTACTCCTATTATCAAATTTTCTTCGTTCTCTTGCTATCATTATTTGAAAAAGAAGGCATCTAAGCTTTTTTTTTGGTTTCAGTACTCTGGACAGCACTTTTTTATTGGTGGATGAATTTATCCACCAATCAGCAAGGACAACCCAGGTTGTTCACCAAAAATGCGCCGGCATCTAAACTTACATTCTTGCATTTCAAATAAAGATACCAAGAGAATGAAGAAAATTTGATAATAGGAGTAAATTCGAAATTTGATTAAAATTTCATGCTCAATCTGAATCACGAAATAAATTTTTTGGGTACAGTGTCCCTTTAAGTGACTCAGATCTAGCTGTACCCCCATAATAAAGCAAAATAAATTAAAAAATTTAGGTATCTAGCTTACTGCAAATTCAAATCTTCCATATGAATATAACTGCAAACCTCTTTTAGACCAAATATCCAGGTATCTGTACAACAAATCTTTTTCATGGCTTGTAAGGATCAGTGTAGTAAAAATTAACATTTTGCCTAGGATATTATATAGCCTACAAACTTTCCCAATACCGTTACCACATTCATATATTCCTTATATATTATATTATTACAGTCCGTATTAGAGCAATTAATATGGAGAAAAATCAAACCAAGGATGCCGAAACACACTCTCTACCTAGCTAGAGAGGAAGGGGGTCTAGGCTTCACTAACCTATCTCTATATAGACTATTTATTGCCCTACAGAGAATGGTTGAATGGTCCCGTAACTACCAGCATAAGACCACATCTGAAGGCTAAAGCAAAGCTCTATTCATATAACATGTGTATTCACTATGCAAGGGATATCACTCATTTGCATGTGTGATATTAAATGGACATGAAAAAAAATTGGGATTTCATGTCCATTTAACCTAATTTCACAAGACATCCTTAGCACTCAGTATCCATGTAAAGGCCATATGTATCTTGGTAGGATGGAAAGACTTCTATAGGCACTTCATACATATATAAATGTGTATCATGATGACTGCAAACATCCGCTCTAGTAGAGATGAACTGAGGTTTAATGAATCGATTTCTTTCATGTTAACGAAACTCTCCAATGTCTCCGGTGGACATTTCAGAGTGTTTAACAAAGGTGCAAGCTAAAAGACTGTTGGCAAATAGCTGTTAGATAGTCTAACTGGTGCCCGAAAAAGTCCTTGCGATGACTCAAGTGCCTTAAAGGGACAACCCCGATTTTTTTCTTTCATCATTTAGAAAGAGCATGCAATTTTAAACACCTTTCTAATTTACTTCTATTATCTATTTTGCTTCATTCTCTTGACATCCTTTGCTGAAAAGCATATCTAGATATGCTTAGTAGCTGCTGATTGGTTGCTGCACATAGATGCCTCGTGTGATTGGCTCACCCATGTGCATTGCTATTTCTTCAGCAAAGAATATCTAAAGAATGAAGCAAATTAGATAATAGAACTACATTGGAAAGTTGTTTAAAATGTAATTCTCCACCTGAATCAGGAAAGAAAAATGTTGGGTTTAGTGTCCCTTTAAGGTGCTGAATTTGATAAGCTAAAACTGAGCTCAAAAAGTTGTTAAAATTGAGCTGAAAACACATTTTGATCGCTGAGAAGTTTTCAGCTCTATAGGGTAAATAGGGCTTTTTTCTAGCAACCGAAAACCCATTTTGTGAGTGTGAGAATCAGCCTAAATGACCCTCAGCTAGTAAGCCAAAATAATTTTAGATTTATTTTATTTAATTCATAGACCCTTGTTAGGAAAGAGAGACAGTTTAATGTTAGCAGCGAGGACTGGACATAATTGTAATAAACTGAGAAATACAAATTGATTATATTTTCATTTTCTGTGGTTTCTCTACATAAATCTAAAACTAAATAAGCAAATAAATAAATTGATAATAGTGGCTTTCACCAGTAGTAACACACAACGGGTCACTGAATGTGCTGAAGAGAATTGTAAGTTTGCACAAAAAAAAAAGAATAATAAAAAAAAAAGAAATCATGACACATAGCCATTGTAAAGATGTCAGCATTAGGAATTTGTTTTTGTACTTTATGGGGATGTATCGTTTTCTGCAGAATCATTACTGAATCATGTTCAACTGGACAATTAAACTGCGGAGTTCCCACATGGCTGCTTTAGGACTTTGTAAGCTATAAACATTTTTGGCCAGCTTTATAACCTGAGGGACTGTTTTTTTTGTTTGTTTGTTTGTTGTAGATCTCTCTTGTTTTATTGTTCTTGTTTTTTTTATATTCATCAGGCTTTTTACCTTACCCACCGCAGGGTCTGATCATTTTTTATTCATCAGTTTATTTATATATATATATATATATATATATATATATATATATATATATATATATATATATATGTGTGTGTGTGTGTGTTCATATTATATATACATACAATATATATGTATATATATATATATATATATATATATATATATATATAGATAGATAGATAGATAGATAGATAGATAGATAGATAGATAGATATAGATAGATACATAGATAGATAGATAGATAGATAGATAGATAGATATGTGTGTGTGTATCTGTATGTATATTATTTATATATATATATATATATATATATATATATATATATATATATATATATATAATACATATAAATATGTGTGTGTGTGTGTATATTATACAAATATGTGTGTGTGTGTGTGTCTGTGTGTATAATATATATATATATATATATATATATATATATATATATATATATATATATATATATATATATAAAATGTGTTTGTAACTAAACCTCCTTTTGTAAAAATTATGCTAGTTCTTTAGACTTTAAGCCCTGTAAACTATTGTTTTTATTCTTTCTCAGTCTGTGATTCTCCGTGGAGATACTGTTATGTTTTACATATTTGACAGTTCTGTTTCTTTTTTTATATACATAATCTGATTTGCTATTTTCTTCAGCTGTTGCATGGTGCTGCTATTTTAATTGTATTTAAATGTTAATGTTTGAATTGCTAAAAAAAACACCTCTTCTGTTTGTATAATCAAAGCTATTTTTATTGTATATAAAAAAAAAAGCTTTGTATTTACTTATGAATATTTACTACTTACATACACTGTGTATATACACTGTATATATATATATATATATATATATATATATATATATATATATATATATATATATATATATATATATATATATATATATATATATAATATTATTGGCTTTATTTTTAGTGCTAAGTAAATAATCCATTATCACCAAATTCTAGTCATTCTCTTGATATGGCTGCATTGGTTGATAAAATTTAGCAGTGACTAAATTCCTGATAATCTAAGCCTAATGCAGGTATTCATCAAACTCTCATGAAATGCTATCTTTACATTAGGCACATTATTGAAATAAAATATAAAAAAGAGCAAGGCCCCTTAGTAACACCTCACAAAATGGTACACTTTACAAGGAGAAATCAATAAATGTGCTAGGATTAGGAAGAGTGGTTAATGTTTATTAGATTTATTAAGCCAGTTTAGGAGTCTGAGCCACTTAAATCCATCATAAAGGGACAGTCTACTTGATTTTTTTCATTGTTTAAAAAGACATATAACACATTTACTACCCATTATCCATCTTTGCATAACTAACATTGTTATATTAATATAATTTACAACCTCTAACTTTGATTTTTTTCTAAGCCCCAGCATGTTGCCCCTCATCTCAGTGCTTTTTATTAGTTTTAGACAGTGCTAGTTCATGTATTCCATATAGATAACATTGTGCTCGCTCCTATGGAGAATGAAAATAATTAAGCAAGAACCAGCACTGATTGGCTAAAATGTTAGATTGTAAAAAGCACTGAGATAAGGAGCAGGATAAGGTGCAGTCTGCAGTTGTTTAGATACAGGTAATCATAGAGGTAAAAAGTATATTAATATTACATTGTTGGTTATGCAAAACTGGGGAATGGGTAATAAAGGGATTATCTATATTTTTAAAAAAAATAGAGTTTTACAGTGGACTGACCCTTTAAAACCCAGTTTTCAAGTTATGTTCAAATGATTTTATACCACATAAACTCTGCAATAAAAGCCAGACCAGCAGTAGTTTTTAAGATGATTTTTATTGTCCTTTTTTTAATTAAATACATTTTCTCTATTTCGCCTTTTTGCACCTTTTTTTGGTGACAATGATTTTGCACATGCTCACATTAGAATGAAAACAAAAAGATTGAAAAATGAAAACATACTTTTAATAAAAAAAAAAAAGCCATACATAAAAAAAACCAACTAATTCTAACTAATGTTGTGGGAAGATTTAAAAATACATTAATATTTGTCACACTGTTTTATAAAATGGGTTTGTTGCACATTTCCACAAATAAAGAGCCCTTACATAGTAGAGATGTGCAAGGAAGAAAATGTAATTTCGTATTAAATTTTTGTTCCAAATTGGTTTCCCCTGAATATTCGGCAGCTGCACTATTTGGTTTCCATTTAGCTTAAAACTAAAGAAAAATTAAATTTTCGGTAAACATTTACATTTGTGTTAATGAATACAAATATATTTTACAGGTTCTTATAGTTTCCTAAACGATGTATTGTAGTGTAAAACAAACCAGTACAATAAATAGCATGGGTATAAAATTAGTATTAGGCCACACAATACCACACAGATAGTTTAATGGAATATAGGACTCATTTCCATTGAGCCGTAAAGGGTTTTGTGAGAGGTCCAAAAAAAAACAACCTGCTTTCGGAAGCCATTGCGCTTATCGACAGTTTCTAATGGGGTGTTTTCCTTCATTACAATGCAGTATGGTTCCACACTCATACCAATCATATTCCTTCAAAAAGAATCCACTGACAGACAAATTTAAAAAATGAAAAATTATTTATTCAGCTTAAAATCATAGCAATAATCCAGTAAACAAAACAGTCCACAATGAAAGGCACGGAGAAACCTAACATACGCATTTTGTGCATATTCACCGCCATTGTTCACTGCTCATATGGTGCCCATTTATTAGTCTCCATATACATTGTTTAATTACTGCACCTGTGCATTACTTAAATTAACCCTCAGTGGTACAAAGCCAAACAGTCTCTAACTATATGTATCTAGAATGTACCTAGAGTTCAATTACAAAAAATACTAAAATTGCTCCATTGTATATACTCAAAAAACCCTTATCTAAGCATTCACATGTCATTATTTGAACTACTTATTTAAAAACATCAGACTGGTACAGGTGATTGACTATGTTCCAATTTTGGCCGGGGTGAGATAGAGAGCAGATATTGAAGTACAATTTTTTTTTGTATTTGCAGACTAGAACACCTGATGACCTCAACATGGAAGGCGATCTAAATTTATTTATAAAGTAAGAATAGAGTTTGCAAAGTTTGTGTGATTTTTTTTCAGATACCAGTCTGATGTTTCGATATAAGTTGTTTAAATAATGACATACTGCTGTGTATACTGCAGTATGTTTGTTAGTGAGCAAATGTGTGGTTGGATATAACTATGCAATAAAGGGACACATAGTTGCGTGCAAAATTTAATATGGCCGTGGGTAGCAGCATTTAGCTATTTTAACACTAATATATCTGGTGCTGCCGAAAATAGCCAAATGCTGCTTCCAAAATTCAATATTTGGATATTCATTTGTCAAATGAATTACAAATATGGCCGTGGGTAGCATCTATTTAATACTAATTTATCCAGTGCCGAAAATAGCCAAATGCTGCTATTCATTTGACAAACAAATATCTAAATAATGAATTCTACACATACCTAGGTAATATACCTAACTAAGATGTAATTAATGTGTTCAAGTGTAATTAAAAAGTAATTTGCTTCATGCAAATAAATAAAGGGAAAATTGTAGTTTAGTACACTGTGCCTTTTTACCCCTGTTGCTGGTCAACCTTCTTCTCAATTCTTTTTATTTTTATTTATTTTTTATCAAGTGCATTATACAACCTACTAATGCAATACCGCCTACTGCATAACCTTTCATGTAGTGCTCACTCCAGGATAGAAACAGACAGTGAATCACAATGGAATTATTGCTTGTGTTTGAACTTTTTTATTTGTTATATTTTTTTTTATTAAAAGTTAAGGGAACCCCTGGGAGTTCGATGTAACGGGAAGGGGACTTGACCGTTGGAGGAATTAGGCCTTGGGTGTGATTGGTTACTTGCTGTAGGGGGGCGGGCTTAGCACGCGCTGTTACGCATTTAAAGAAAGAGCGGGAGAATCTGTCATCAGAATAATTATCAAACCTTTCTAGAAAGTGCTGTGCTTGTCAATTAGTAATTCTCGATGTCGCATTTTGATGCGATTTTTGACCAACTTAAGTTGGAAGCTGCAAAAATGGGCCCTACCTGGCTCGAAGAAAAATTACGTCCATTGCTTAGCCCGGTTGTCGAACCCAGAGTGGATATCGTGGAGGTGGCTCCGAAAACATCGAGGCGTTCGAGGCCTCCAGTTCGTTCTGATCCGGATGCTGAAGGTGGTAATAGCGGTCGGAGAAAATCCAGCCCCAGTCCGGGGTTAAAGGCGTCTGTGAGGAAGAAGTCAAGTTCTAGCTCCGGAAGTCGGCAGACCGGAGCGGAGTTTGCTGATAATGTGATGCAGTCCGGGAGCACTTGTTCCATTACGGAACAATTCACTGAGCCTGTAATAAAGGGTGATTCTTTGCCTAAGGGTAAGACGGCCAATTTAGGCCAGAAAGTAGTAATTAGAGGAAAAAAGCAAGCTAGTAAAAGTGACGGCCCGCCGAGGCCTATTTTTCCGTGTGGGGGTAATGAACAAGCGAGTATATGTAGTTTAGGTAGCGCCTTAATGAAAAAGAAAGGTGAGGGTTTGATTGTATCAGGGCCGATTGAAATACCTCAGGCAGTTTCAGAACAGTTACATAATGTTTCTAAGTCGGCTCAGATTTTAAGACCTTGCAATAATACGGAAGATCAGGCTTATCGGGTGTTAGACGAGAGGGTGGAAAGGCCTGAAGCCAGCGATAGTCAGCATGATACCGAGGTTGATAACGGTGTGGTAGAATTAGATTTATATTTAGATTCTTCTGAGGAGGATTTTATTCCTCCTTCTCCCAATGTAGTTAACACTATTAGCCAGTTTAATACGTCAGTCAGGGTCACGGGTGATCCAGCTTTAAAGGGCGAGTTAAGAAATTTGAGGGATAGGAATGTTGAAGTAATTAAAAATTTACCTGTTACTAATGATGTTTTTCTTTTAGATGGGAATGAAACTGGGTCACGGCCTGAGAATTCCCAGGGTCTTTTAATGGTGGGAAATGACGGCCTAAGTGGGGAGGCTTATGGCCTTCAGGAATCTTGGACGGAAAATATCAGGCTGGATATTGAGGACGGCGTTCCAGGGGTGGAACGTTTTAATGCAAAGGGAGAAGAAACAAGGGTGAGTACGGCCAACAATTGTAATGTTGGTCTTCAGGGCATGATGGGTCAGAGTATTAATAATACATTTCATAGCTCGGTTAACTCTGTTCAACGTCCAAACAGGTCTGGGATTGGGAGAATACAAGGTAGAGGTAGACAACGCAAGAGGTATGGGGATTTAAGGGGAGAAGGGTTTGAGGTCCCATCAGCTAAGAAGGGTAAGGGTGTTTCAGTGGATAGTAGGTGGGGTATGTCTACAGCTAGTAGGGGCATTGGAATTTGGGCACCTTCTGGGGGTTTGTCACATGTTTCTTTTTTACAGACGGAAAAAGGGCAGCAATTAATGACTAACACGGATCCCAGGGCTACTGGTTTCCAGAATACAGAGAAGGTTACGGCTGCATCTCAAAGGGTTCAGTCTGCAGTGACTCAGGACCCGAGTACAGGTAATGAGGGATCTGGTGTTGTGAATCTGAATGTGGGGGTTGATACAGTTGGTGTGCATGCTGATCCTTTATCTATAACTGTTGTAGCAGGTTTAAGGGACTTGTTAGCCAAATTAGAAGGAGCAAAAGTCACGGGGGGAGTCGCCAATTCATGGGTTCCCACAGAATTGGCTAACCAAAATAGGGTATTAGGGATTGGTGGTGAGGGAATAAAGGATGTAGGGTCAGTACCTCAATCTCAAATGGTCGGTTTATCTCAGCAAAAGGGGGCTAATGTTGATAATAAAACGGCTGGGGGTCCTGAGCTGAAGATTTCTGACACGGCTTTGGCCAGGTCTTGTTTGTGTTCTATTGGGCCTTTGGGCATGCATTTGACGGTAGAGTTAAGAGAAAAGATATACAAGAGAGATTTTATTGAATTATTTTCCCTCCTTCCTCTTGATCAGTCTTTTGAGATACCTGAAGACTCAAAAAAGGATTCGGCCAAGAAGGAAGAGGAGGAAAGGAAAAGACGTTACAGAAAATTACCAAAAACATTTACTAACTGGTTCCAGGCTTTTGTTATTTATGCTAGTGTATTTTCTGTTAAGTTCCCTGATCAAGGAGCGGCCCTCTTTTGTTATTTAGATGAAATTGCAGCTGCTCAGAGAACATATGGTGGTATGGCTTGGTGGTATTATGATGAACAATTTAGACAACGTTTGTCGGTTAAGCCTGAGATGAAATGGGATGATCATGATATGGGTCTATGGCTAAAAGTGATGACTCCGTTAAGGTCTTCGCAGCCCTTTCGAGGGAGTGCCGGCGGATCTCTTCAAAACGGTTTGTCGGCAACAGCCAAAAAAGGTTTCTGTTTTGCTTTCAATGAAAAGTTCTGTAAATGGGGAGCATCATGTAAATTCAGACACGAATGCTCTGGGTGTGGTGGATCCCACCCTTCCAGTAAGTGTTTCAAAAAGAACAAATTGGGAGGAACCCAGGAGCTCCCTGAAAAAGGGATTAACTCCGGTGAGGCTAAGCGGGATGGAGCTGTGGCTCGTACTTTACGCTAAACAGAAAGGTTGTGGTGATAAGGCCTTGTTGTTGCTACATGGTTTTGAGTTTGGTTTCAGAATTCCATCTTCAGGAGGCGTTGTTCATTTCAGGGGTAACCTTAAGTCTGCTAGGGAATGGCCTGAGGTTGTTAGGAGTAAGCTTGAGAAGGAGGTTTCTTTGGGTCGAATGGCAGGTCCTTTTAAAATATCTCCTATCCCCCATTTGCGTATTTCTCCTTTAGGAGTGGTTCCTAAGAAAGAGCCTGGTAAATTTCGTTTAATTCACCACTTATCATTTCCAAAAGGTGGATCTGTTAATGATGATATTCCGGATGAATTATCGTCTGTGTCTTATACATCATTTGACATGGCGGTTAAGTTGGTTAGAGAGGCTGGGCAATTCGCTTTAATGGCTAAAGTAGATATTGAGGCGGCTTTTCGTTTACTTCCAGTTCATCCTTCTTCACATTATTTGTTGGGTTGTTGTTTTGAAGGTTTTCTCTACATTGACTTATGTCTCCCGATGGGTTGTTCTATTTCTTGTTCTCTGTTTGAATGCTTTAGTTCCTTTTTGGAATGGGTTGTTAAATTCAGGTCTGGATTTTCGTCAGTAGTTCATTATCTGGATGATTTTCTTTTTGTTGGTCCCCATGATTCGGACGTTTGTTTGAAATTAAGGGATTGTTTTTATTCAATGGCATCTGATTTTGGGGTTCCTATTGCAATGGAAAAATCTGAGGGTCCAGTTACGGCCCTTAAATTTCTGGGTATTACAATAGATTCTGAAAGTATGGAATGTAGGCTACCTCTGGAAAAGATTGTGGATTTGTCAGAAATGATTCAGCAATTTTTGGCGGTCCGTAAGGTGACTTTGAGAAAAATGCAATCTTTACTTGGAAAGTTGAATTTTGCTTGCAGAATCATTCCTATTGGTAGAGTTTTTTCTAGAAGAATGTCATTGGCTACGTCTGGTGTTAGTAAGCCTCATCATTTTGTAAGGATTAAAAAAGGTCACAAGGATGATTTGAAAGTTTGGTTGGAATTCCTTAAAAATTTTAATGGTGTTGCAATATTCATGGAAGCTAGGGTCTCTAATGTTGATTTGGATTTGATAACTGATGCAGCTGGGGGTGTTGGTTTCGGGGCTTATTTTCAAGGGCATTGGTGTGCTGAAGTGTGGCCTCAAGAGTGGGTCAATTTAGGTTTAACCAAGAACCTAGTTTTCCTTGAGCTATTTCCTATTCTGGTGGCTCTGTTTGTGTGGGAAGTGGATTTGATGAATAAATCCATATTGTTTCATACAGATAATATGGGTGTTGTTTCTGCTATTATTTCTTTATCTGCATCATCATTACCAGTTTTGCGTTTATTAAGAGTGCTAGTCCTGAAATGTTTAAGTATGAATGTTTTCGTCAGGGCAAAACATATCCCTGGTAAGCTTAATTTGATAGCAGATTCTTTATCTCGTTCACAGTGGTCTCGCTTTCGAGAGTTGGCGCCTCAGGCGGACGTAGTTGGAGCGACGTTTCCCGTCCAACTTTGGAAGCTTGGGACGGAGGATTGGCTGAATTAATTAAAAAATCTTTGGCTCCAGGTACTTGGACGTCCTATGTATCAGTTTGGAAGGAATGGGAAATGTGGTTATGTCAATCTGAAATTAAAGAAGGGTATGATGATGTCACGGGTTGCTTATTGGAATGGATGTGGCATTGGGGAAATGTGGGTTTGTCACCATCTAATATGGAAAGAAGATTGGCGGCCCTTGCTTTTAGATTTCGCTTATTAGGTTTGTCTGATGTTACAAAGGTTTTTTGGGTCCGTCAGGTTCTTAAAGGCTTGAAGAAAAAGACAAAGGTTAGAGATAAGAGAAGACCTATTACATTTTCTTTACTTCAAAAAATTTGGGTGGTATTAGCAGAGATTTGTGCATCAAGATTTGAATTAATATTATTTAGAACGGCCTTTGTATTGGCCTTTTTTGGGGCATTTAGAGTTTCGGAATTGGTAAGCCCTAGCAAAAAAGTTTCAGGCGGTTTACAAAAAGAAGATGTAATATGGAATGATAACAGAGTAGAAATATTACTGAGAAGTAGTAAAACGGACATTTATGGGAAAGGCAAGAACATAGTGCTATTCCCTAGTGGTGGTGAAATATGTCCATGTCAGGTAATGATGCTTTATGGGTCCATACGGCCTTTGCAGGATGGCCCTTTGTTGGTTCATTCAGACGGTTCTTTTTTATCACAATATCAATTTAGAGCCATTTTAAGAGGTTCAATTCTTTTATTGGGTCTTAATCCTTTAGAGTTTGGATCTCATTCTTTCCGGATTGGAGCTGCTACTGAAGCCGCTATGTTAGGTCTTAGAGAGGATATAGTTAAAAAGATTGGTAGATGGGGTTCAAGTCGTTATAAATCTTATGTTAGGCCTGATTTAAGGATATAAAAAAAAAAACAAAAAAAAAAAAAAACCCTTGAATAGAATGTATGTTTTGGAATGTTTGAGTTGTAATCATCCTGAACACTCCTTTTTCTCTTATTTTAGGTGTAAAGATCGTATGGGTGATGGGGCATTCGTTTATATACTGGGCCAATGCTGAGGCCAGTAAGAAAATGGGCGGCCTTCAGCTTGGGTGTCCTGTGGATCAATGGGAGGTCAAATGGTTTGGGATTAGGGGGATGTGCTGGGAACTCTTTTTTCCGTTGTTTCTAGATTTTGGCAGAATGTTTCCTCGTCCTCAGGTTTTGATAGTGCATTTGGGGGGAAATGATTTAGGTATGATTCCTCAAAAGGAACTAGTTAGAAGAATCAAAAGAGATCTGGGCAACATAAAGGAACTTTATCCTGAAATCAAAATAATTTGGTCACAGATTACTCCTAGGTTGGTTTGGAGATCAGCGAGGGATTATGATAGGCTAGAAAAGAGTCGTAAGAAAATTAACAAAATAATTAGCTCTTTTGTTAAGAGGTTGGGGGGAGGTGTAGTTTTCCACCCAGATTTCGAAGTAGATGGGGCTGAGGAATTTTATTTAAAAGATGGTGTTCATTTTAACCAATTTGGGCTGCAGCTATTTATTTTCGATATAAAAGAAGCTTTGGGAAAAATATTGGGTTTGGCGGGACTGGGCTGTTCGGTCAGTCCAGTCGGTGGCGGGGGTGCTAGTTCCCAGACAAATATGGTACGCAATATGGCCAAGTGATTTGGAGGATTTTAAGTAGTTGCCTCTCCATGGGGTGAGTGGACAACTGGTTTTATAGGGGCAAGGGGTTCCCTATTAAAGTTTAGGTGTACTTGGACGGACTCAACAGGGATATAGCTGAGTCCAGTTGTTGAATAACGGCCATCTTGTTTTTGTGGGTTTGGGAACTAGCACCGCTGTGGTTTATGTTTTATTTGTCAGTAATGTTATTTATGAACATCAGGTATGTTCTGTGAAAAAATGTTTGAAAATGTTTGAAAATATTTATTACTCAATATTTAAATTGTGTTGTTAATAAAATGGCTGCGGCCAAATTTTATACCAAAGCTGTGTGTAACTCTTTTATTTATGTTATTATTTTATCTTATAATGGTTATAAGATTAAGGCCGGGGATTGACGACTTTAAAGGTCAGGGAACCCCTGGGAGTTCGAAGTAACGGGAAGGGGACTTGACCGTTGGAGGAATTAGGCCTTGGGTGTGATTGGTTACTTACTGTAGGGGGGCGGGCTTAGCACGCGCTGTTACGCATTTAAAGAAAGAGCGGGAGAATCTGTCATCAGAATAATTATCAAACCTTTCTAGAAAGTGCTCCCTCCCTCCCTCCCTAATCTTTGTTTTCTTTCCTTGTTCGTGTTTGTCGCAGCAAGGCGGGGGTGCTAGTTCCCAGACAAATATGGTACGCAATATGGCCAAGTGATTTGGAGGATTTTAAGTAGTTGCCTCTCCATGGGGTGAGTGGACAACTGGTTTTATAGGGGCAAGGGGTTCCCTATTAAAGTTTAGGTGTACTTGGACGGACTCAACAGGGATATAGCTGAGTCCAGTTGTTGAATAACGGCCATCTTGTTTTTCTGGGTTTGGGAACTAGCACCGCTGTGGTTTATGTTTTATTTGTCAGTAATGTTATTTATGAACATCAGGTATGTTCTGTGAAAAAATGTTTGAAAATGTTTGAAAATATTTATTACTCAATATTTAAATTGTGTTGTTAATAAAATGGCTGCGGCCAAATTTTATACCAAAGCTGTGTGTAACTCTTTTATTTATGTTATTATTTTATCTTATAATGGTTATAAGATTAAGGCCGGGGATTGACGACTTTAAAGGTCATGCTTTGTTTGTAAAAGTAACTGTAACTGTTGAGACTGGTGAGGCTGGACACATTTAGAGACTAGAGAATCTGTTAACAAATATCTGTAGAGCTTCAGTTGTGCGCATTTGTTAGAGGAAGATGTCATTATAGCTCTGTATTAAAGCACAATAAATGCATCATTTTTTTCTCACTTAAGATAAACAAAAAACAACAACATAACCTTGGGGTATAAATGCATTTTCTATTCACCAACCTTATGTACTAAGTTCTTTGCTCCATTATCACTCAGTTTATGCTGTGCAAGGTAAACATTATCAGTCTTGCCAATGAATATGCAAAGAAGCAATAATCAGCTTAATGTTTATTCATAGCCACTTCACATGGTATGTGCTAAAGTACAATTCATATGTGATTTTATAGCTGCTCATGAAAATTCTTTCACATTTGAGATTGGCATACACTCGATCCTCCTATGGGATTTCAAGTGAAACAGAAAAAGAGTAATTGCGAAGGTTATATTTTGAAGTATAATGACTGTATTATAATTAACATTTTTACAATTGCTTGCTAGAAATGCATGAGCATCAATTGGTTATGGTTAAATGAAATTGGTTATGGTGAATACACAAGTTGACAGTGGGATTGAAAATTGTGGGTTTTGTTTTAAAGGGACATTAAACACTTCAATATATTAATATAAAATTTTCAATTACATGTAGTAAAACAACTTTGCGATGCACTTTTACTATTTATTTTGTTCTCTTTTTCTGTAATTAAATTCTGAAAATAGTGGGCTTTCCAATTCATGTTAAACATTGAAGTGCAGACACAGCAATAGTCCACACAATCATTGGTTGCACATTCAAGTAAGCCATTTATAAACATTACTAATTGGCTTTAGCAAAACCTAAGTTACAATATGGCGGTGCCCACTGTTTTATGAACATTAACTTTACGCTTATTTGTTTCAATATTTAAACAATTAATATATCTTTTTTAAAAATACATGTACAAATTATTCTCAGACTAATCTTTGCTTAAATACATTATTCAAGCAATGATTTATTTAGGGCCAGATCATGAGTGGCGTGTTAACAGTTATGCATGAGAGATAAGGGGTTTATTGTGGGTATTTGCGTGTGTTGGGTTTTCCACTCATATTAAAAGTTAAAAGTAAATGCGATCACTTGAGCGTAATCGCAATTTATGCATGAATAATTACTGCGCCTTTAGAGCTCTGGTTTACTGTTTCGCGAAACAAAATAGTGTCACAACTTTTTTCCCTTTTTTTGCTCCATTGACTTCTATGGGGGAATAGGCTATCGCACATGTGATAATCTAAGTTAATTTTTTATGGATGTTGGGTTAGCGCACAAGTGAAAACAGATTACTTTCAACTCATAATATGAGCACAACCCAACCAGGTCCGAACTGGGAATACAAAGCTGGAAAATTTGGAGACCAGCCCTATTTTCCATTGACTCAGTATAATGTGCACTCCCCATTTTTCTCTAAGGTGATTATTAGAATACTCGTTCCCCCAATATTTGTTTTTTCAGAATTATATTATATTCGTTTGTATTAAATAAAATGTGCCAATTTGTTGTTATATAGACACCCTACAATCCAACTGCATCCATTAATCATCCCCTTAAATTGTAGCTTTCCAGCCCCAGCTGCTGCAGCCCACCAGGAAAACTCCTGGTATCCTGGTAGGCTAATCCGGCCTTGAACCCAACGTATGCAAAAAGCTGATATATAGCACAGTTAGTGCTTGAGCGGGAGCTCCACTCGTAATCTGGCCCTTAGTGTTCAATATCCTTTTCAGAAAATTCTAAACATAAGTGTGGTCACACACACACACAAAAAAACCTGACATAAGGGAATTTATAGGTTGTAAGTTTAGAGAAGTCGAGGTGGAGCAACAGTGAGAAGAGGAGTGAGAAACACAGTCATAGGCAAGAAGAAATAAAGAGGTAGAGTGAGAAAATGAGTCAGAGGGAGAGAGATAGTGGGGGTAAGAGGGGAGAGAGAGGGATTTGGGAGGAGAGAACTGTGAGGGGCACAGTCAGGAGAAGAGATAATGACAGTAAAAGGGAGAGAGCCTTTAGGAGAGATACTGACAGGGAGACAGAAACAAGGAAACAAGAGGAGAACAGATGAGGATACTGATAATACTCTTAAGTCAGAATTCTAATATATATTTTGCCTCCATAAAGAATTAGAATAGCCAAAATAGAATTAATAAACATAGATGTTATGACTTTAAATAAGCTGTAATGAAAAATGGTCAAAGAATCAAATATAGGAAATAAGACTGGTCAAAGTCTGCTTTTTGAGACATCCTTAAATAAATAAAAAGAAACTTCCCCAATTCATGTTCAAATTATGTAGTATCCCAAGGGGAATGGATGTGAAAGATGCAAGTACATGTAACAACTTGCAGCCTCACCAAATATGGATGACTACAGCAGAGGTGGGGATTCCTATTGAACTGTGAGTTTTATACACATATCTATATAAAGATTATATCCTTAAGGGGACATAAAACAGTATGAACTAACATAATTTTCTTAATATATAATGCAGCCAAAACTTACATGCAAAACCATTTTTGTTTTAACCCCCATTAACCCATTTAATTCAGGCATAGTTTTGTTTGCATCAAGCTCCCTCGTGGGCATTTCCATATACGGAAGGTGCTATACAGGCCATAGCTTCTGCAGAATGCACTTGTGCACGTGCACGGTAGGGGGAAGCATCACATGGCACCCTAACTAAAGCAGTGCACAGCATAAAGCTGAATCTTTCACAAAGCATGTGACATTATCCCCATGGAAAGTGCAAACCTCTTGGCAACAAACAATAACATTACCTGCTGTCCCTCTTCAAACCCTCCTTGCTTGCATAAGTAATTATCCTCACATGCACACTTTGTTATATCATAGCACAAGGTTACACTAAAGTGTAAGTAATTTTGCACATTTTTGGAAATTTTATTAAAGTACTTATAAGCTTTTTTTCCACTTTTTTTCCATACACTTTTTTTACCTAAGTTGACACTTTAATAATATGCACATAACTCAAAATATTTTTTGGCACTTTAACTGGATTTGATACTATTTATTTCAATTGTAAATTCACTGGTTATTTCTGATCCAGAATGTATGTATGTAGCATTTCCAAGTTACTGCCTGTTTATGTTAAACAACCTAATGTAATCAATCTTTGCAACAGAGTTGTGTTTGAATCAGTGATACTGTCTGTATTTTGAAGTAACTGCTATGTAGCATTCTCTGGTTGCTAGCTGAGTATGGAGCTATTGTGCACAAGTATATATAAAGTATGTGGGAGCTTGGATTCAGATAGGTGCTGTGTTACATATCTCTCTTTTGAAATAAATATATAAGCAAATTGGTTGCAAGTCCAAGAAGTGCTCCATTAAGCTTTGTGAGGCCACCTGACAGAAGGTGACGTCACAAGGAGTATGTGAAAGACTCTCCGTTCTCCATCGACTATCTTGAACTGGAATCGTCTTCCTTACAGTACGGATAAAGACCCTTGAGTAGTTACAGAGCCTACATTGTTTTAACTTCAATGTAAAGTGGTCCGTTGTGCTTCATTAAGGTTCCCCTTAGCTGATGATGTCAGAAAGGGCGCGTGTAGGACGTTCATTACTCTGTTGGCTTCCTTGAACCGTTTACAGCACCTTTACAGCTCGGCTAAAATCCAGGTAAGTGGAATTCAGTTTTAAGCTGGTAGAAGTGGTTTGTCTACTAATAAGATTTCAGGTGACTGACATCTTATAGCAGGAACTTGTAGTAGCTGGTAGCTGTTGACTGCTGTACTGTCCGTGAAGTATTTCCAAGCTGGTAATCACGAGATGATTACAGGAAGACAGATGCAACTCAGGGGTTATCAGAATGTTCTCTAATGCTAGATATGCAGGAAGATGTCATTGAATCTAGCAAATTCTAGATGAAGCTTTGGAGTCTGTAGGAGTGCTGTATTTCAAAATCATTCAACAAATTACCAAGAACTAAGGAAACTGGGGGCAGGTCTTTTATGTGAACTGAAGTGGAATAAATACCTCCCCAATTTAAAGGAAAAGTACAATTTAGCAAAACTGGAAGAATTGTGACAGTACCATCAAAGCATCGGGTAAAGAATGAAAGAAAAGAAAAAAATCTGATTTGCGACTACACAAGCTTAAGTTTTTCAGTATTCCAAATCATGTACTCCATATCCCCTTCAAGCAGTGTGTAAGGCCAAAATACAAAAACAACCCATCAACTTTACATTTGGAGTGCAGCCCCCCTCTTTAGAAGACAGTGAACAAATTGCACCTCTTCAAGAACCATATCAGGTGACATCCTTTAATAAAAATATGTTGTAAATCAAAAGGACAATCACTTCTAACATGCTATGATCATTGTTTTACACACAGCACAATATAGCAGCACACACACATAGTAGAACATTAGCTTAAATAGCTTAGAAGAGAGACAAACTATTGACTACAGTAAATTGTTACAGTAGATGTCCATATATAGGGAAATAAATGTAATAATAACTACAAAATGAAAAATCACTCCTTTGTCATGAGGATTTATGTGAGGATATCTTAGACATGACAAGTACAGTGGCAAGAAATGACTGCATTTATGTATAAATTTGTCTTAAAATCTTTTTTGATGCTCATCTAAATTACAGTATTCAACAAACACAATCTATTTTAATTAAAAGACAAATGATTATATAGTTCTTGTACATATTGAATATATCATTCAAATATTCCCAGTATAGGCTGGAAAAAGTATGTGAAACCTTAAGCTAATGACTTCAACAAAAGCTAATTAGATTTAGAAATTAGCAAACCTGGTGACCAATTAATGAAACGAGATTGGAGGTGTAGGTTAGAGCTACGTTGACTTAGACAAAGCACTCAAACATTTTGGGTTACATTACAAGTGGCACAGTATTTTTATTATTGTTTCACAATAGCAAAAAAAATCTGCTAGAGTTAATCTTTTTGCGCTAGTCAGGTTTTGTTCGTATTATAAGTTCCAAAAAAAATATTTTGCACTAGTGTTAACCTGAAAAGCGTGCAAAACCCAACTTAAGTTTTCACGTGGAATTGCATGTATTCCCCCCATAGAAATCAAAATATAATAAAAGTGGGAAAAAACCTAACACCAGAGATTTCGCAAACACGATCGCATTTTTTGCATTCCCCATAAAAGTGAATGAAAAATTGTAATTTTAGCGTTAAAACAGCACCGCAGCCATTACTTGTCGGTATAGCTGTACCGCAAGCCTTTTAGCCTGTAACGCAACGTCATATTACCGAATCCCATTGATGATGTGACATACCATTAGTGTTTGCTAAATGCTTTGGTACAGCGAGAAATATCTATACAAATATTTTCAATAATTTGACACTTTGTATACAACTGTATTGGATGAATATTTGTGTATTGGTTGACATCTTGTATACATTCATGTTTAATGATTATTTGTTTACTTATGCAAAAAAATTATTTAAATAAAACAATTAATAACTAATAAAAAAGAAAAAAAAAGTTATTAAGCCCTACACCACTGCCACTATAATAAACCTATTAACCCCTAAACCGCAAGCCCCCCACAATGAAATATACCAAATAAACCTATTAACCCCTAAACCGAAAGCCCCCCACATTGCAATAAACTCATTTAAACTAGTAACCCTTAACCCTAACGTAACCCTAACCCTAAACCTAACATCCCCTAAGTTTAACATAATTAAAATAGAGCTGCATTAAAGTTATAATTATTAACTAAATAATACCTATTTAAGATTAAATACATACTTACCTGTGAAATAAAACCTAAGCTAGCTACAATAGCTAGCCTAGGTTTTATTTTTATTTCACAGGTAAGTTTGTATTTATTTTAACTAGGTAGACTAGTTAGTAAATAGTTATTAACTATTTACTAACTACCTAGTTAAAATAAATAAAAACTTACCTTTGAAATAAAACCTACACTAAAACATTACAAAAAATAAAAAAAACTACCATTACAAAAAATAACAAAAACAAAATTATCTAAAACAATAAAAATTATTCCTATTCTAATAGCCCCCCGAAAAAAAAGGTTAATCTAGAATAAACTACCAAGGGCCTTTAAAAGGGCCTTTTGTGGGCCCTTAAAAGGGCCGTTTGTAGGGCATTGCCATAAAGTTAACAGCTCGTTTGCTACAAAACAAACACCCCCTAACAGTCTACAAATCCCCATCCAACAAACCCACAAACTAAAAATACAGTAAAACCTAATCTACCCATTGCCCTGAAAAGGGCATTTGTATGGGCATTGCCCTTAAAAGGGCATTTAACTCTTTTTTCCTGCCCTTAAAAGGGCATTCAGCTCTTATATGAAATGCCCAAGCCCTAATCTAAAAATAAAATCCTAACCCAAAACGAAAAAAAAATATGTTACACAAAATAACAAATTATCACACATAATAAAAATAATTCCTATTCTAATACCCATTTAAAAAAAATTAAATAAATAAATAAATAAAACAAAACCTAATCTACAATAAACTTACCAATAGCCCTTGGGGGTTGGAGGTTTATATAATGTTAGGGGGTCTTTGTTTTGTGTTGTAGCAAAAGAGCTCTTAACTTTAGGGCAATGCCCTACAAAAGGCCCTTTTAAGGACCCTTGGTAGTTTACTCTAGATTAGGCTTTTTTTATTTTGGGGTGTTTATTTAGGGTATTAGAATAGGAATAATTTTTATTGTTTTAGATAATTTTGTTTTTGTTATTTTTTGTAATGGTAGGTTTTAGTGTAAGGCATCTTAGGTTTTATTTCACAGGTAAGTTTGTATTTATTTTAACTAGGTAGTTAGTAAATAGTTAATAACTATTTACTAACTAGTCTACCTAGTTAAAATAAATACAAACTTTCCTGTGAAATAAAAATAAAAAACTAAGCTAGCTACAACTATTAGTTATATTGTAGCTAGCTTAGGTTTTATTTCACAGGTAAGTATTTCGTTTTAAATAGGAATTATTTAATTAATAATTGAAAGTTTAATTTAGGTCTATTTTAATTATGCTAAAGTTAGGGGGTGTTAGGGTTAGGTTTAGGGTTACATTAGGGTTAGGTTTATGGGTTAATATATAGTTTCATTTAGGTTGTTGTGATGTGGGGGGCTGGAGGTTTAGGGGCTAATAGGTTTATTTAGTGGCAGTGATGTGAGAGGCCAGAGGTTTAGGGGTTAATATTTTTATTTAGTGGCAGTGATGTCGGGGAGCGACGGAATAGGGGCCATTAGATTTCTTATAGTGTTGACTATGTTGGGGTGCAGGGGAATAGGGGTTAATAGGTAGAAGAGGAGAGAAGAAGGCGCCACAATAGTGCACAATTAGTGATACTGGGTCATCACATGCACAAAAAAGTTACACTTACAAAGTGTAAAGCACTTGAGAAGTGCCACAGGAGCCTTCTTGACCTTTTTTAGCTACCCAGATAGCTATCCTCTTGAACTAGTAGGTAAACAGATACTCCAATAAAGGTTGGTCACCTCAAATCCTTATTTCAGCAGTCAAATATCTGTATTCAGAAACTGTGATTGAAAAGCTGCTCACAGATAAACTGTGTGGAGAGAATCCAAATAAATATCCAAAAAATAAGATGTGTTGCTTGGCAGGATAGGCTTCTGTGGCACTTCTCAAGTGCTTTATACTTTGTAAGTATAATGTGTGTATGCGTGTGGTGATCCAGTACCACTGATCATGCACTATTGTGGCGCCTTCTTCTCTCCTCTTCTACCTATCTACAGATTATTTTGCTTGTTTGCCATCAAGCTTCTGGAAGGAGTTTTGCAGCCTCAAGTCACTTCATTTCTTTGACTATTCTACCTAAGATTGCACAAGGAACTGCACTTTGGTATTGATTTAGGACACCATCACTTGATCACATAGGCATCTATTTATCAATCTGTCAACCGCAAATACGCTGGAATTCCGCAGCGTATTTGTGGCGAGCCTGATTCGCCTTAGTTATCAAACCCTACAAACCGTCAAAAGTAGAATTTGGTGACGTAACATATGATCTGCCGGACTCAGTCCGACACAGATCGATGCTTACGTCACTACAGATGTTCCGAACGCAAGTTCAGCACAATCTGACTACTTTTGTAAGTTATCAAATACCTACCAGGTACGCTCGCCACTATTCCGGACCAGCGTACCTGTTTTTCAATCCGCCGCCCTGGAGGCGGCAGATGCCATAGGAATCAATGGGAGTCGGAAAGCAGCTAACAAGGACACCGGGTCTAAACACCCCTAATATTCCCCCCCTACACCGCCACCACCTACATTATACTTATTAACCCCTAATCTGCCGCCCCAACACCACCGCCACCTACATAAAGTTATTAACCCCTAATCTGCCCCCCTACACCGCCGACACCTACATTATACTTATTAACCCATAATCTGCCCCCATACACCGCTGCCACCTACATTATACTTATTAACCCCTAATCTGCCATCCCTACACCGCCGCCACCTAAATAAAAGTTATTAACCCCTCTCCCGCCGCTCCCGGACCCCGCCACAACGAAATAAACTTATTAACCCCTAAACCGCCACTCCCAGAGCCCGCCACCTACATTATACTTATTAACCCCTAATCTGCCGCCCCCTACACCGCCTCCACCTACCTACATTTATTAAACCTAAGTCTAACTCTAACCCTAACACCCCCTAACTTAAATCTAATTTAAATAAATCTAAATAAATATTACTATCATTAAATAAATTATTCCTATTTAAAACTAAATACTTACCTGTAAAATAAACCCTAAGATAGCTATAATATAACTAATAGTTACATTGTAGCTATCTTAGGGTTTATTTTTATTTTACAGGCAACTTTGTATTTATTTTAACTAGGTAGAATAGTTATTAAATAGTTATTAACTATTTAATAACTCCCTAGTTAAAATAAATACAAAAGTACCTGTAAAATAAAACCTAACCTAAGTTACAATTACACCTAACACTACACTATAATTAAATAAATTCCCTAAACTAAATACAATTAAATACAATTAAAAAAAATCTAAAGTACCAAAAAAAAAACACTAAATTACAGAAAATAATAAAATAATTACAAGATTATTAAACTAATTACACCTAATCTAATCCCCCGAACAAAATAAAAAATCCCCCCCAAAATAAAAAAGCCCTACCCTACACTAAATTACAAATAGACCTTAAAAGGGCCTTTTGCGGGGAATCGACCCAAAGTAATCAGCTCTTTACCTGTAAAATTACAACTTACCCCTAACATTAAAACCCACCACCAACACAACCAACCCTACTCTAAAACCCACCCAATCCCCCCTTAAAAAACCGGGCCACTTCTGCCCATCTGGAGGACCACTTCTGCCAGCTTCGTTGAGGACTTCGGCCCGGTTGGGTAAATACTTCTCAAGGTAGGGTGATCTTCAAGGGGTTAGTGCCCCGCAAAAGGCCCTTTTAAGGGCTATTTGTAATTTAGTGTAGGGTAGGGCTTTTTTTATTTGGGGGGGGATTTTTTATTTTGTTAGGGGGATTAGATTAGGTGTAATTAGTTTAAAAATCTTGTACTTTGTTTATTATTTTCTGTAATTTAGTGGGGGTTTTTTTTTGTACTTTAGATAATTTTTTTTAATTGTATTTAATTGTATTTAGTTAAGGAAATTTATTTAATAATAGTGTAGTGTTAGGTGTAATTGTAACTTAGGTTAGGTTTTATTTCACAGGTATATTTGTATTTATTTTAACTAGGAAGTTATTAAATAGTTAATAACTATTTAATAACTATTCTACCTAGTTAAAATAAATACAAAGTTGCCTGTAAAATAAAAATAAACCCTAAGATAGCTACAATGTAACTATTAGTTATATTGTAGCTAGCTTACGGTTTATTTTACAGGTAAGTATTTAGTTTTAAATACGAATAATTTATTTAATGATAGTAATATTTATTTAGATTTATTTAAATTAGATTTAAGTTAGGGTGTGTTATGGTTAGACTTAGGTTTAGGCGTTAATAAATTTAATATAGTGGTGGCGATGTTGGAGGCGGCAGATTAGGGGTTAATAAATGTAGGTAGGTGGCGGCTGTGTAGGGGGGGCAGATTAGGGGTTAATTAATATAATTTAGGTGGCGGTGGTGTAGGGGGTGGCAGATTAGGGGTTAATAAGTATAATGTAGGTGGCGGTGGGCTCTGGGAGCGGCAGTTTAGGGGTTAATAATTGTATTTAGTTGCAGCGGGGTCCAGGAGCGGCGGTTTAGGGGTTAAACACTTTATTTAGTTGCAGCAGGGTCCGTGAGCGGCTGTTTAGGGGTTAATACATTTATTAGAGTTGCGGTGGGCTCCGGGAGCGGCGGTATAGGGGTAAACAGTATAGTATAGTGTGGGTGTTTAGTGACAAGGTACCAAGAAAGCAGTATAAAAGCTGAAGAGCAGCAAGATCGATGACTGTTAGTTAACAACAGTCCACAGCTTTTTTGATAATTTTGGAGAACGTATTCAGGTCCGCGGCAGCGATGTTGGGCAATCTTAGGCGAGCGTATTGGTGCTGGCAAATGCAAGAAAGTCGACGCTTTGATAATTAGGTGCCATAGTGACAACGTTTTTTTTCATTTGTTTGTTTTATGTGCTTATTACCACTGTAGTAGACAATATATATTTTTTTGTTTTTTATAGTATATTGGGGTTGTTATACCTATTGTTTCTCTGTATCTGTTGGAACACAGATATTATATATATGTTTTCACCTTAGCTACTTAGTAGCACATTGTGCAACAGCACCCACATTTAGTAACACATTGTATTTGTGTATGTATATTGTATACTTTACATTTTTTCACTTTTGATATTTTGAGTATACCACCTATATATCCCCCCACAGGGAGTTTGTTTTCACACTGTACCTTGAGCAGGCGCATTTGACTTTATTTAATTTATTTTAGAATAGCGTTAATAATGTTAGTATAGTGGATGCGATGTTGGGGGTGGCAGATTAGGGGTTAATAGCTTTATTTAGGGAGTGGCGATATCGGGAGCAGAAGATTAGGGCTTAATAACATTATGTAGGTGGCGGCAATGTTGGGGGCAGCATATTAGGGGTGATTAGACTCAGGGTTTATGTTAGGGTGTTAGGTTTAAACATAACTTTATTTTTCCCCTTAGACATCAATGGGGCTGCGTCACGGAGCTTTTCATTCCGCGATCACAGGTGTTAGGCTTTTTTCTGACCCACTCTCCCCATTGATGTCTATGGGGGAAGCGTGCACGAGCACGTCAAAACAGCACTTGTATTTTGTGCTGCATGGAGCCTAACCACCATATCACACGCACAAGCCGGCTGTTTGAAAACTTGTAACGGCTGCACTATAGAGGGTGAAATAATGCAACTTTTGTTGCGTTCCTTAATTTCACTATAACGCGCATAACTCGTAATCTAGCTGATAGTTAAGATCTTTATTAAATATGAATATTGCATACATGTTTTCTCATATTTTAATCTACTTAATAGCAAAGGCGAATGATGCACTTGTATACACTGTATGTTTATATATGTGTACATATATATTAATGTTTTTATATGTGTATATATGACTGTAAATACATGTATACACATATAAATACATTAATATATATGTACACATTTATAAACATATATAAACTGTATATATATATATATATATATATATATATATATATATATATAGTTATACAGAAGTCCGCACTCATTGGTCTTGTGTAATAAAACTTAACATTTAATAGCCATATTTAAAAACAGCAAATGTTTCAAAGCCTAACTGGCCTCTTTGTCAATGCAAATACAAAAATGTTACCTATAGAGCTTCCCTCTTACAACCCTTATATACACAGCTAATTTCACTTACAAGCTGCACACTTGTGTGATGTGAATGTTAAACACTATGTGTGTGTGGATCAGTGATGGGTGTCGCACCAATGAAGTCATCATGTGTTGCCGGTCGGCACCGTACCATGTAACTTACGTTAAGCTGAATTTCACAGCTGTCATACTCGCATCCTACCCTCTGCCTGGCTATATAAGATGGAACCATACAGTAGCGAAATACAACACCAGCAGATTCTGGATGCGCAACTACCCATCATTGTAACCATCAACCTATAAAAATATGTACATTTATGAACATTAAAAGAAAAATATAGATACTAAATAGAATTATTAATATATGACTATAACATTGGTATACACTTATATCATTTTGATCTCTCCAGTATCTGGTGGAGTATGGTAGATTAGAGATCCAACTGAGCCGACCGGCAATACATGATGATGTCATCGGTGCGACAACCATCACTGATCTCTCCAGTATCTGGTAGGATATATAACATTGGTATACACTAATATCATTTTGATCTCTCCAGTATCTGGTGGAGTATGGTAGATTAGAGATCCAACTGAGCCGACCGGCAATACATGATGATGTCATCGGTGCGACAACCATCACTGATCTCTCCAGTATCTGGTAGGATATATAACATTGGTATACACTAATATCATTTTGATCTCTCCAGTATCTGGTGGAGTATGGTAGATTAGAGATCCAACTGAGCCGA
The DNA here is from genome assembly GCF_027579735.1 of Bombina bombina. NCBI lineage: Eukaryota > Metazoa > Chordata > Amphibia > Anura > Bombinatoridae > Bombina > Bombina bombina. Next base: position 556,829,445 of record NC_069501.1, on the reverse strand, counting down.
CCGGCAATACATGATGATGTCATCGGTGCAACAACCATCACTAATCCACACACACATGGTGTTTTGCATTCACATCACACAAGTGTGCAGCATGTAAGTGAAATTAGCTGTGTATATAAGGGGTGTAAGAGGAAATCTCTTTAGGTAAAATTTTTGTATTTGCATTGACAAAGAGGCCAGTTAGGCTTTGAAATGTTTGCTGTTTTTAAATATGGCTATTAAATGCTAAGTTTTATTACACAAGACCAATGAGTGCTGACTTCTATACTACTGTTTGCCTATTGATTGTGAAGCACCATGGCATTTGTTATCTAGTTGAATGGAGTGCATTCTTTTGAACTGACTATATATATATATATATATATATATATATATACTGTATATATATATATATATATATATATATATATATATATATATATATATATATATACATACTAATACATATTTAGCAATGTATGTGCCTAAATGTTGAAGCCATTTGTCTCATATCTTTGAGCCCTTATATTTTTTTTGTTCAATATTTTTTTAAAATACTTTAACAGTGTTAATATGAGTGTAACTGTAATTGTACTTTGTAATGTATTTTTGAATTGTTTTGTGCAACTGTTTTGTTCCAGAAAACAGTTAACCACAGCTCTTAGATAGCGGTAATGATTGAAGCATAAATGGCGATATTTCGCTCAACTTGTAATATCAGCGCAATGAAAAAAGCTTGCGAAAAGACAATATCGCTTGTGCAAAACTGTTTGTGCCCCACTTGTAATCTAGACCTTTGTGTTTGGTATTCACAAAATTCATCAGTTGATTGGAACAAAGCCTAGCCAAAAAAAGTTCTCAGAAGACCAGCGATCAAGAATTGTTGCACTGCTGGAAAGGATTAAAAAAATTATCTCAAAGATCTTAGATAATCATATGTGCACTGTTAGACAAATTGTCTATAAATGGAGACAATTTAGTACTGTGGCTACTCTCCTTAGAAATGGCCGTCTAGCCAAGATGACTCAAAGGGCAAACAGCACAATTCTCAATGAAGTAAAAAAGAACCCTAGAGTAACAGTTTACTGGAACTGGTTAACATCTGTTTATGAGGCTACTTTATGGAAAAGATTGAACAGGCATGGTGTCCATGGCAGGGCAACACAAAGAAAGCTGCTGCTTTCCCAAAAAAGCATTGCTGCATGCCAGAAGTTTGCCAAACACCCCATTGACACTCCACAACGCTATTGAAAAAATATTTTGGGGATTGATGAAACTAAAGTTGAGTTGTTTGGGAAAAACGTAGCATAATCTATGGTTTTTAAGAGGATACCAAGATGAAAACTTTATCTCATCAGTTAAGTACAGTTGAGGGAGTATTATGATTTGCCTTCATTAAAGGAAAAAGTGAATTCCCATGTTTATCAAGATATCCTACAAAACTGTTGGAAATGTTAATTGCGCTATAATCTGATCTATGTTAGTTGATGCAAAGGTGGTGTTCTTGCAAGGTTGATATCGATGTGAATCAACAAAAAGAAAGACATTTTTGCTTACTTACGGCTAGATTACGAGTTTTGCGTTATGAGGGGTATGGTACTAACTTGCACGTTATTCTCACTGCTCACTTACCTACAGAGCTGGTATTACAGGTTTTTATAAACCCGGCGTTTAAAGGCAATAAGTGAGCGTAGAGCAAAATTGAGCTCCATACCGCACTCCAATACCAGCGCTGCTTAAGTCAGCTGTACGCTGGTTGTACGTGCTTGTGCACGATTTCCCCATAGACATCAATGGGGAGAGCAGGCTGAGAAAATGTCAAACACCTGCAAAAAAGCAGCGTAAAGCTCAGTAAAGCAGCCCCATTGATTCCTATGGGGAAACACATTTTATGTTTACACCTAGCACCCTAACATGAACCCCAAGTCTAAACACCCCTAATCTTACGCTTATTAACCTCTAATCTGCCGCCCTCGACATCGCCGACACCTACATTATATTTATTAACCCCTAATCTGCCGCCCCGACATCGCTGACACCTACATTATATTTATTAACCCTTAATCTGCCACTCTGGACATCACTGACACCTACATTATATTTATTAACCCCTAATCTGCCGCTCTGGACATTGCCGCCACTATAATAAACATATTAACCCCTAAACCACCGCACTCCTGCATCGCAAACACTAGTTAAATATTATTAACCCCTAATCTGCCGCCCCCAACGTCGCCACCACTATACTATATTTTAAAGTAAATCTAAATAAAACCTACTATTAATAACTAAATAATTCCTATTTAAAATGAAATATATCTGTAAAATAAACCCTAAGCTAGCTACAATATAACTAATAGTTACATTGTATCTATCTTAGGTTTTATTTTTATTTTACAGGCAAGTATGTATTTATTTTAAATAGGTGGAATAGTTATTAAATAGTTATTAACTATTTAATAACTACCTAGCTAAAATAAATACAAATTCACCTGTAAAATAAAACCTAACCTGTCTTACACTAACACCTAACCTAACCCTACAATTAAATAAATTCCCTAAATTAAATACAATTAGCTAAATAACAAAAACAAAACAAAACACTAAATTACAGAAATTAAAAAGCAAATTACACCTAATCTAATAGCCCAATCAAAATAAAAAAGCCCACCCAAAATAAAAAAAAAACCCTAGCCTAAACTAAACTACCAATAGCCCTGAAAAGGGCCTTTTGCAGGGCATTGCCCCAAAGAAATCAGCTCTTTTACCTGTAAAATAAATACAAACAACCCCCCCCCCCAACAGTAAAACCCACCACTCACACAACCAACCCCCAAATAAAACCCTAACTAAAAAAACCTAAACTCCCCATTGCCCTGAAAATGGCATTTGGATGGGCATTGCCCTTAAAAGGGCATTTAGCTCTATTGCAGCCCAAACCCCTAATCTAAAAATAAAACCCACCCAATACACCCTTAAAAAATCCTAACACTAACCCCCGAAGATCCACTTACAGTTTGGAAGAGCTGACATCCATCCTCAACAAAGCCGGGAGAAGTCTTCATCCAAGCGGCAAGATGTCCTCAATGAAGCCAGCAGAAGTGATCCTCCAGACAGGCAGAAGTCTTCACCCAGACGGCATCTTCTATCTTCATCCTTCCTACGCGGAGCGGCTCCATCTTCAAGACATCCAACGTGGAGCATCCTCTTCAATCGACGGCTTCTAATACAATAAAGGTTCCTTTAAATAACGTCATCCAAGATGGGGTCCCTTAGATTCCAATTGGCTGATAGAATTCTATCAGCCAATCGGAATTAAGGTAGAAAAAATCCTATTGGCTGATGCAATCAGCCAGTAGGATTGAACTTCAATCCTATTGGCTGATCCAATCAGCCAATATGATTGAGTTTGCATTCTATTGGCTGTTCCAATCAAAATCTAAAAAACCTAAGTTCCCCATTGCCCTGAAAAGGGCATTTGTATGAACATTGCCCTTAAAAGGGCATTTAGCTCTTTTTCAGCCCAAAGTCCCTAACCTAAAATTAAAACCCACCCGGATCGTATGTTACGTCACAAATTTCAACTTTTGCCGGTCTGTAGGCTTTGATTAATGGGTCGAATCAAGCTCGCACACAATTATGCTGCAGAATTCCAGCGTATTTGTGGTTGACGGCTTGATAAATATCCCTCTGTATCTTTAAGTCTCGATGTAGAGTCAAAATGCCTGTTCTGTGCCGCCTCTGTCCAGCCTGGTAATTCCTGACCTTGAATCGATGTGTAGTTACATATGCAGAAAGAGAAGAGAAAAGGCACATAAGGCAAGACTCAAGTTAAAAATTTACAAAAGATTGCACACGCAAACAATATTGCACTTACTAGAAATATAAAAACAACAAGCGTTCAGAGGAAGTGTGCAGTTGTTAAAACTCCTTATCGCTCACACCAGGCTAAGGTGGACTGCCCTCTTGCGCTGCACCAAAGTATCTGACAGGTTTTCCGGATACCCTATAAACGTGCTTGGTGGTTTGGTGAGGATAAGGGCACTTTAACTCTGTAAATTAGTTCCTGACGCGTTTCCCTTAGTCAGCAGCCGGGCTTCTTCAAGAGGAAAAATTGACGGATGTTTTCAGAATAGCACCCTTTATATATAAAGGGAAATACATCAATTACAGGGTGTGGGTGTGTCGAATAGCTAACAATTGTATTAGTTCACATTTCCCTTGATCGATAGTATCCTACTGCAAGATTTAGTACATATAAAAGTGGAGAGTTTTGTTAATACCATTATTTGTTATAAAATAAAAAGCTATTGTGTATACATATCATAAGTTCACACTTCGTGCTACAGATATAACTGATTAGATGTTAACATACTACGAAAAAAAGTTACAAACAAAAAAACATTGGATAATAATTACACATCTATACCTGTATGTAATTGTAATGCCCTAATATAAATGATCGCTTAGATGATAGTATGTGCAAACAATGTAATTTATTCTTTCTGAAAGGTTTAGACTTTGTTGCGTTGTGCTACTAATCACAGTGTATGCACAGTAAAATACCTTTGTTCTATCCCTATGCTCAGGACTTACAGAACCTTCCTGATTGACATATGTATGCACAGAATGCCCGTGTGTTATATTATATTACGGGCTTGATTTAACCTACCACATACTGATTGGTTGCACCGCCTTCTAGGGGTGATATATATAAATTACTGAGTACTGTTGATTAGCCCTTTTTATGGATTTTTATATATATAATAGAAACTGCAATTACTGTACAGCTATTTCGTTTGGTGATTTGTTAAATCTTATAACTAAACAATTAGTACTGATTAAAATTACAAATGTGACTGCTTGGATAGAAATAAAAGTGTGACAATAAATAGATGGGGGATTACTAAATACTTATATGTATTGTTAATGCATCAAGAGACTAATAGATTAATATGGAAAGAGTCTTCAATCAACAATAAAAAGTCTATATGTACAAATACTGTATTATAGCCGTGTATTCTATGTATTTTACAATCTATTGGCAATATTGTTTAAAACTCTAAAAATCTAATTCTTTTAAAACCTTTAAAAAATACCACATTGTATTCTGTTTAAAACTCGCATTAGGTACAATTTGTGGTGTGTTATATTTTCCTACAGGAGACAACTTACAAAATTCGACTTAACATTACATAAAAGCCGCCACATCAATATCTATATTTAAACCCAGGGGTTAAAGTGTTTTAAGTTTGTATATCCATTTGGTTTCGAGTTTCCTTAGTTCTAAGAGTCTATTTGGTTTCAGAGGAGGTACCCAATCTATGACTTGTACTTTTAAAGAGCTAGGGTTGCATCCATGGTGATCAAAGAAATGTTTAGGGACACTGTTTTAAAAGTTTCTCTTTGATGTTATAAATGTGCTCATTTACTCTTGGTCTTATTTTACAAAGGGTGCGCTCTACAAATACCTGATAATAATAATAATAAGAATAAATAGGGCATGTAATTTTAAACAACTTTCCAATTTACTTTTATAAACAATTTTGCTTTGTTTGCTTGGTATTCTTAGTTGAAAGCTAAGTCTAGAAGGTTCATTTGCTAATTTCTTAGACCTTGAAGGCCGCCTCTAATCTGAAAGCATTTTGACAGTGTTTTACTCACTAGAGGGCATTAGTTCATGTGTTTCATATAGATAACATTAAGCTCAAGCACGTGAAACTCTTAGGAGTGAGCACTGATTGGCTAAAATGCAACTCTGTCAAAAGAACTGAAATAAGGGGGCAGTTTGCAGAGGCTTAGATACAAAATAATTACAGAGGTAAAATGTGTATTATTATAACTGTGTTGGTTATGATAAACTTTCTGGCGTTGACTGTCCCTTTAAGCACATTGTGTTTGCCTCTACTTGGGACTTTGATGAAGATTAGATGACATTTTATGACCAATTTATCATACTTTTTCTTGCAACTGTACTATATGCAAACACAACAAAAAATGTAATAAAAAATGTTTCTGTGGACTTCTACTAACCTGCAACAGCTACACACCCCATCTAATCCTATGATTTTCAGAAGGCAAGCACATGTCAGGGAGCTTATGAATAGGGTTGCCAACTTTTTTAGAAGAAAATAAGGGAGTCTAATGAATTTTGTGTAGGAAATTGACAAATTGCACATTAGTTACTAAAAAAACTTTATTTTATGATTCGATACAGTTTGGTGCAACAACAGTCTTCATACAAATCATCCTTATTCACACAGTTTAGCTTAATACATTTACGGCATGGTGGGAGATATTATATTAAACTGTGAGATGCATCAAAATGATTACCTAAATGAGAGCACAAAAGTAATTACCGCTCCCAATCGCACGCTAACTCCGTTCAAACTCTGTTCTTTACATGCGTCAGGTAGCGTTACAAATTGCAAAAAGCAGGCATTAAAATATTGTAACCGTGTTACGATACTTTCCCATTGACTTCAGTGGAGTGGAAAAACACCAAATACCAATACTCGTGCGCTAACTAGAATCAACATAAGCCCCTAACTCGCAGCATAGCCCACTGCAAAGTCCCCAATACACTATTAACCCCTAAACCACCACACCCCATAGTAAAGTAACCCACTACACTATTAACCCCTAAACCTCCACACCCCCATTGCAAAGTAACCCCACTACACTATTAACCCCTAAACCACCACATTTCCATCACAAAGTAACCCACTACACTATAAACCCCTACAACAAACACACACACCATTAAAAAGTACCCCACTACACTATTAACTGCTAAACCGCCAACCCCATCACAAAGTAACCCCTACACCATTAACACCTAAACCACCATACCCCCATTGCAAATTAACCCACTTCACTATTAACCCCTAAACCACTACACCCCATTGCAAAATAACCCACAAACATCTAAGCCCCCTAACCTAACACCCCCTAAATTACTCCAAAAAATACTAACCTTCCCATAGACGCAAACTAGACCTCACAAAACCCCCAACGCAATTTGAACAAGCATGCATACAAGGTACGAAATCCCAGAAATCTATCTCTGCCCTGTACAAAATAGTCTTAGACAATAGGTACCCAGAACTCCCAACATACACAAAATGCTGGGATAGGGAACTAGCGGTGAATACATCACCTAAGGAATGGTACAGCAGATTCAAAAACTTGTCAAAGTCAGCTCACTCCGCAAGGGCCCAAGAAACGAATATCAAAATATTCATGAGATGGTACTTAACACCTGCGAAACTCAAATTTATATTTAAAAAATGTTCTAACGTTTGCTGGAGGTGTGGGGGCCACTCAGGTATGATGAGACACATTTGGTGGGATTGTGAACCAATTAACACATTTTGGAAAAAGATTTTTGAGGAAATCAACAAAGCCCTGCACACACAACTAACTCCTAGCTTAGAACTGATCCTCCTATCTCAAACTCCACAATTATCATGTAAGATTAAAAAGCAACTGTTTTTATTACTGTTCAATGTAGCAAAGCAATTTATACCTAGACATTGGAAGTCCCCTAACATTCCCAATATTGACGAGTTTAGGGAAAGGGTAGATTCGGACCTCACACTCGAGAGATTCTATTTCCTCAGAGGAGGCAAACTAGACATGTATGAGGATATCATATTCCTATGGGATTCATATAAATATAGCAATAATCCAGAGGCATACAAATATAAACTACTGTTCAATCTCACAACATTAGGGCATAACCCAGAGGTACAGATTACCCCAGGGTTAGAAAAAAATCAAAATTGGTCATAACACACTTGGGCTAGATGGGGTCCTTGATGGGTTATTATTTCATTGACTTTCGCCAATTAATACCTGGTCATAGTATATCCTTAGACAGAAATTAGGACTGTGGGACTTGTGGTGCTTTTGTTTCTTTTTTGTTTCTTTTTTGTTTCTTTATTGTTTCTTTTCTATTTTATTGTTTTGTCATTTTGAATATTATATTTGACAGTATTCTAATTACTCTGTTATGCAATTGTCCTCTTGTTTCCCATTGCACTGCCCCTTCAGCGAGATGGATAAGGCAAACTCAACCCTATACTTCACACAGCTTAGGGGGGGGGCCCTTATATATAAGAACTTGGGTTCTTAATCTTATTTTATATCATGTGTTTCAGCTTTTGACTTAAAGGGACAGTCAAGTCCAAAAAAAACTTTCAAGTTTCAAATAGGGCATGTAATTTTAAACAACTTTCCAATTTACTTTTATCTCCAATTTTGCTTTGTTCTTTTGGTATTCTTAGTTGAAAGCTAGACCTAGGAAGGCTCATATGATAATTTCTAAGCCCTTGAAGGCCGCCTCTAATCACATGATTTTGTATTTGCTTTTCACAGCAGGGGAGAGCTAGTTCAGGTAAACCCTATAGATAACATTGTGAGCACGCCCGTGGATTGTGGCAGACACTGCACTAATTGGCTAAAATGAAAGTCAATAGATAATATATAAAATGTCATGTGATCAGGGGGCTGTCAGAAGATGCTTAGATACAAGGTAATCACAGAGGTTAAAAGTATATTAATATAACTGTGTTGTTTATGCAAAACTGGAGAATGGGTAATAAAGGGATTATCTATCTTTTAAAACAACAACAATTCTGGTGTTGACTGTCCCTTTAAGTAACCTAATTACATTAGCACATATGTATGGTTTTACACAGCCGGGCCTACCCTTGCATGACCTAACCTTCTCAATGCCTTAATGTTCAATTGTGGTTTTGACAAATGGAGACAAACGAAATGCTATATATATGTAACAGAGTATTTATTTATTTTGTATGTATGATTTTGTCAACGTTGAAAACATGAAAATAAAATATTTAAAAAAAAAAAAAATACTAACCTTACCTGTAAAAAAACAACAAAAAACTAACAGTACCATATATATAAAAAACAACCTAACCTTACATTTACAAAAAAAAACTACCATTACAAAAAAACGGATTAACAAAACTAAAAAAAGAGTTATGCCTATTCTAATACCCCACAAAAAAACAACTCCAAAATAAAAAAAAAACCTAAACTAACATGAAACTACAGAAATAGTGCTTAAAAGGGACTTTTGTAGGACATTGCCATAAAGTGTCAACTCTTTTTCTTAAAAAAAAATCTACAAAACTCTACAATTAACTCCCCACTGCCCCAAAAACAGACTATCTAAAAAAAACTACTCTAAAAATTTAGCTAGGCATTGCCCTTAAAAGGGCAGTTAGCTATTTTGCTGCCCATTAAAAAATACCTAACACTAAACCCCAAAGAAGGTACTCACCAAAGATTAATCTGGGCGGCGGTGCGCTGTGTTCATCCTGGCGGTAGTCTATCATCATGCCAGCGGCAATCTTCTTATATTATTCCTGGCGGTGCTCTTTATCCATTTTCTTATTTTCCGTCCCTGACGTCCTCTTCATGTAGTCACCAGTTGAACACTGAATTTTGAATGCGACATACACCCTTTATATAAAGATACCTTTGCATTCCTATATACTGAATTTCAATTTCATATTCAAATCAGCCTATTATTATATTGGCTGATTTGAATTTGAAAATCAGCCAATAGGAATGCAAGGGTACCCCTATGTAAAGGGGGTACCTCACATTCAAAATTAAAAGCGCTGCTGGGATGAAGATAAAATCAGAAGAAAATCGATAAAAAAAGAAGAAAATCGCCTCCGGAATGAAGATGTACCACCGCTGAATTTCAATTTCAAATTCGTACGGAGCTTGATAAATTGACCCACAGGACTCTTAACAATCCTTTAGAAAAGTTAATATAATGCTTTTCTACAGAAAATCCTTATTGAATCTATGGGGAGTTTTGTAGATAAATAATTTGAAAACTTTTCTACAGGATTGTGATCAACCGCTTAAAGGGACATGAAACCTAAACATTCTCTTTTATGATTACAATAAAGCATACACTTTTAAACAACTTTCCAATTTACTTCTATTATTTAGTTTGTTTCCTTCTCATGATATTGGTAGCTAGCTACTTATTGGTGGCTGCACATTAATGTCTCTTTTCATTCGCTTACCAATGTGTTCAGCTAGCTCCCAGTAGTTTGTTGCTGTTCCTTCATTAAAGGATACCAAGACAATGAAGCAGCATTCATAATAGAAGTAAATGGGAAAAAACTGTCTAGATCATAAAAGAAAAAAATATGTTTCATGTCCCTTTAATAGACCACATGTAAATACATATAATTTCTGTAAATTTATTGGATCAATTTTAAATATAATCTAATACTCTATTGATTTCTCTGTATAATTCACAATTATATTTTCTAAATACTTTAATAGAAGAATCATTTTCCAAGCTTTTCAAAATATCTAGGGCTAGATTACAAGTGGAGCTGTATTTTCCGTTTTCTGTATAGTGAAAACTGCTAGGATTTTCATTTTTGCGCTAGTCGGGTTGCGCTGGTATAACAAGTTGAAAGAAAACTGTTTTTTTTCTCTAGCAGTAACCAAAATCCTGAATAAAGTTGAAATCTGAAAATCACGTTTACGCATTCCCCATAGAAGTCAATGGAGAAGAAAATGTTGAAAAAAACTAACATCTCAATATCGCAAAACCAACATAGTGTATTCTCATTAGCGCTAACTTGACATGAATATAGGAATATTTCATTTTCCAATGTTCTTTACATAACGGAATATGTTTTATTTATTCATAATTAAATATTTCTACATTTATCTGGAGTTTTTTTTTTGCACAAATATATATTTATACCTACCTATATATATATATATATATATATATATATATATATATATATATATATATATATATATATATATATATATATATATATGTATATATATATATATATATATAGGTATATTTATATTTTCTGGGGGACAAGCTCCTAATGAGCATGTGCACAAGCTCACAGGATATACGTATACTAGTCTGTGATTGGCTGATGTCTGTCACATGATACAGGGGGCCGGAAAATGGGAAAAAAAATAACTTAGGCACCAGATTCAGAAATTCACAGTGTATATGTATATGAGTCTGTAATTGGCTGATGGCTGTCAAATGATACAGTAGGCAGAGAAATTAAAGCAATCTTTGAGATGTTTCAGAAAAAAATCTACTGATAATTTGTAATTCAGTCAGTGCTTTTGCATTGTCTTTTTATTGTGCATTTGGAAAATATGCAATTGTACTGTATTTAATGGTACGTTATTACGTTAACCTTTTATCACATTTTTATTATTTTTAAAATATTTTGACATACTCATAATATTTATATATCCATTATATTCCTTGGTGAGCAGATGTTCTCTGTAATATTATTTTCTTATTGAAATATGCCAAGGTTTTAAACTTTGAATAAAGGTAAATAAAATATTTTATAAATGTTTTAAGAAAAATTAAAAAAACAGACAAATGTGATTCATACTTTGTCTAATAAATATTTTTTCTTTAAATTAAATATGTGTAGTAACAAAATATCTTAGAAGAACTCACAGATTACTTGGTACTTTGGACTCCTGGTATTGTAGTTTAACATATTTTTATGTTCTGGGTTGTCCTCGTGATCTGGGTGAAATGTAGGTTCCTACAGAAGAAAATCATGTCGTTTGGTTAGCATGTATATAAGCAAAAACAAGTCAAAATGGCATCTAAGATCTTCTGGTGAGAGTAATGTAAAGAATTTGTCCAGACACAGGAACTTAGTACCTGATCTGGCCCTAATACGGGACAACTTTTAAACTCTGTCTGCTTTACCACAATTATGAGTGACATTCATCAGCAATCAGACACCTATAGACATTGTCACCTCGGGAAAAAAGGGACACAACTTTAAAGGGATGCTTTCAATAAACTTTAAGCAGCACAATTTCAAGGGCAGTTTTGTTTTCAGATTGACCAACAAGTAATGGAAATGTAAAACTGGTTATCTAAGGAGACAGCAAACACAAATGCACAGATCAGGTCACCTTACATTAGCCCACAGTGTATGAAAGTGTATTAAATGTAATTATTTCTAAAGATTAATAAATCTAACTTTTTAGCACAATGCTTTAAAGCATTGCAGCACATAGTGCACAAGGGATACCTCCATCACCTAATTTTGCATCCCATTTGCCCCTTATAGCAAGCCATTGATCTAGGTTGCATGCAGAACAACAGATGGGTGTTCTATTTAGCATATGGGGCAGGCGGTATGTCATCTAAATGGCTCTACCACCTATGGTGTTTGTTGTGATATTATAATATATAATGCTTTCTTCCTAGTTTGTGCTCTGACTTGTAAATGTATATAATTGTTGCAAGGAAGCAGGGGCGGGGACAGTGTTGTTGGAGTGAGGAACCAGGAAATAAAGTGTGTAGTTAGTTGCTGTATAAATGGACTCTGTGTCAGATATATTTCCAAACCACCTGGATTTACAAACACTACATTTTGGCGACGAGGATTATGTTTGAACCCTATTGCTTTGTCTCAGCAAACAGTGAGTAACCTGCTGCAATACACACACAAGAATGGCTGCATGTAATGAATACAACTTCCCTGTGTTTAACTCTGATGCAGAACTTAGCTCAGTAGGCCCAAGATGGCTAAAATGGATTCAGAGATTTGAAAATTATCTTATTGCTTTGGATGTTACTGATGCAAACAGAAAAAAGGCTTTACTGCTTCATTTAGCTGGAGAAAAAGTGTATGACATTTATGATACCTTGTCTGCAACCACTGACTCATACAATGATGTTAAAGATAAACTGACAACATATTTTCTCCCTAAAAAGAACACTCAGTATGAAATATACACATTCAGACAGTCAACACAACAGGGTGATGAACCTTTAGATGCATTTCAAACCAGGTTACGTTTACTAGCAAAGAATTGTGAGTTTTCTAATGTTGAAAATGAGATTAAAGCACAGATAATACAAAGCTGCACTTCTTCAAAACTTAGGAAATATGCACTGAGACAATCTGAACTATCTTTAAAAGATTTGCTTGATTATGGCAGAACATTAGAAATTGCTGACAGGCAAGCTGCAAGCATAGAAAATAGATCTACTGAAGATCAGTTTATTACAAATAGAGTTCAAAAAGACATTTCAACAGTACAGCCTACAAGAAAGAAAGAGACCTCATGTGTGTTATGCAGGAACTGTGGGGGTTTCTATCCACATAATGGGACTTGTCCTGCAAGGAATAAGCAATGCAGGGCATGTGGGAAATTTAATCACTTTGCAAAGCAATGTAGAACAAAACTGTATCAAATACCTCAATCACATACTGAGCCACATACATCAGAACAGTGGAAAGTAAATCTAGTCAGATCTCCTGATCAAAAAGGACAATATTCAAACAATGATGACAAATATGTATTTGTAGTAAACAACATGTGTAACCTAACTCAGCCACAAGTTGATGTACTCATTAATGACACTAAAATCACTGCATTGATTGATTCAGGATCTGCTGTCAATTTAGTGGGTGAACAAACATTTCACATGTTAAAACCACAACCACAGTTATTACAGAGTAAAATAAATATATATGCATATGGATCAACTAAACCCCTTAATGTCATTGGTAAATTTACAGCCACATGTGCATTTAAACACAACAAAACAGCAACTATGTTTTATGTTGTAAAGGGTCAAAATTCTTCTCTTCTGAGTTTTGAAACTTCATCCAGTTTGGGACTTATAAAGCTTATGAATGCAATTTCACCTAGAAAGGACACAGGATCTGTAGCAGATCGGTTAGTACAGCAGTATTCCCATTTGTTTAATGGCATTGGTAAATTGAAAGATTTTCAAGTACAGCTGCATATTAATCCACATATAAAACCTGTAATACAACCACATAGAAGAATTCCATTTCATCTAAGGCACAAGGTTGATGCTGAACTCAGGAACCTTGAAACACAAGGAATCATCGAAAGAGTGCAGGGGCCAACTCCATGGGTCTCCCCAATAGTATCAATGCCAAAACCCAAAGACCCAAATAGTGTAAGAATTTGCATAGACATGAGGCAAGCCAACACTGCCATTATCAGGGAGCGCCACGTTACTCCAACATTAGATGATATAATTCATGATCTCAACCAGGCAAAAGTTTTCTCCAAACTTGATTTAAAATCAGGCTATCATCAACTGGAATTGGATCCAACAAGTAGATATATAACTACATTCTCAACACACACAGGATTGTGGAGATACAAGCGCCTAAGTTTTGGTGTTTCTTCTGCTGCTGAAGTATTTCAAAATGCAATACAGCAAACATTATCTGGAATTCCAGGAGTTAAAAACTTCAGCGATGATATCATTGTGTTTGGAGCTACTCAAGAGGACCATGATAAAAATCTCACAGCAGTTTTTGAACGACTTCATGAGAAAGGACTTACCTTAAATTGTAGTAAGTGTGAATTTAACAAAACTAAACTAGAATTTTATGGATTTGTTTTTTCAGCTGAAGGCATATCAGCAGACCCAAAGAAAGTGGAAGCAATTCAGAATGTAAATCCTCCAATAGACGCCAGTGAAGTCAGAAGTTTCCTAGGGATGGTAAACTACTGTTCTCGATTTATCCCTAATTTCTCTACTATTGCCACACCTTTAAGAGAGTTAACAAAGAAAAGTGTGCCATGGCGTTGGACTGAAACTGAACAACAAGCTTTTCAACAACTGAAACAGAGTTTGACCAGTGACAAGACAATGTCCTATTTTAACCCTCAACGGCAAACTATTCTTTTAGTAGATGCTAGCCCTGTTGGTTTAGGTGCTATTCTGGCACAGAGAGACAAAGGCAAGCATTATATAATTGCTTATGGTAGCCGTTCTTTAAATGATGTGGAAAAACGTTATTCTCAAACAGAACGTGAAGCTCTGGCAATAGTTTGGAGTTGTGAATACTTTCATTTATATTTATATGGTTGTCCATTCACACTGATCACAGATCATAAGCCTTTACAGTTGATCTGGAATAATCCAAAATCCAAACCGCCCGCTAGAATAGAAAGATGGGGTTTAAGACTACAACCATATAATTTTACTGTGGTTTACAAATCTGGAAAAGAGAACCCAGCAGACTATATGTCTCGACATCCTATATCAACAGATCCATTCACAAGTTCACCAAGTTCCATGGATGCAGAGGAATATATCAATTTTGTTACTAATCATGCTATACCTAAAGCATTGAGTTTAGAAGAAATACAACAAGCAACATTAGCTGATCCTATACTGCAAAAACTCGCTGTATTAGTTCGGAATGGAAAATGGTACACAGCTGATTCTGACAAAATACATGGAAAAGAGTTGAAGTCATTTGCAAGATTTAGCAAAGAACTCTCAGTGAATAATGACAACAGTATTATTTTGCGAGGTAATCGACTAGTCATTCCGACATGTTTACAACAGCAAGTATTATCCTTAGCACATGAAGGTCACCAAGGAATAGTTAAAATGAAAAGTTTATTGCGAGAAAAAGTGTGGTTTCCATCAATAGATCAACAAGCAGAAAAGTTGGTGAGAAAGTGTATTGTGTGTCAAGCCACAACTCCAGGAGCTCACAAAGAACCTTTAAAAATGTCTGCATTGCCTGAAGCACCATGGTGTAATGTGAGTATAGATTTTTATGGTCCATTACCTACTAGAGATTATTTGATGGTGGTTATAGACGAATATTCAAGATACCCGGTAGTAGAAGTTATCAGCTCAACATCTTCAGTCACTGTTATTCCGGTTTTAGACAAAGTTTTCTCTTTATTGGGAATTCCTAAAATTGTTAAAACAGATAACGGTCCCCCATTTAACAGTACTCAGTTTAATAAATTTGCTTCATATCTTGGATTTAAACATAGGCGCATTACCCCTTTGTGGCCACAAGCTAATGCAGAAGCTGAAAGATTCATGCGTTCTATGGGGAAATTTCTAAGGGCAACTACAGCGCAAGGTAGACCATGGAAACAAAATTTATACTCTTTTCTGAAAGACTATCGATCAACTCCCCATTGTACTACTGGCAGATCACCTGCAGAGCTGTTATTCAATCGCAAACTTCGGATCAAAATTCCGGATATAAATGATTCGCTAACAGAGACACTCAACAAGGACTTAATACAAAAAGACAGTCATGCCAAAGCCAAGATGAAAGCTTATGCGGATAAATATTATCATACCAAATCTGCTCCTTTTGCTGTTGGAGACAGAGTCCTGTGTAGGCAAGATAGACGACACAAGTTGGATACTTTATATGATGTCATCCCATATACAGTTACAAGAATTCAAGGATCAATGATCACTGCAGTAAGAAATGGACATACAATTACTCGGAACTCTTCTTTCTTAAAGAAACTACACAAAGAACAGGACACTGAAGTATCTGATGCAGAAGATGATGATTCTGATATACCCAAATTATTTCAAGAACATGATGATAATATGAATAACTCAGAGAGCAGTGAGGGGGAAGAAAACATAGCATATGATCAGTCCTTAGATACTAATCGAAAATACCCTCTCAGAGAAAACAGAAGACCTCCTGAATACCTTAAAAACTATGAAAAATAATGTGTTTTCATGTGATGTATTATGTCATCATGCAACTCTTTTATGTGAAATATAGTTGGTCTTATTTCTAGATATTAAGCATAGTATATATATAGTTACATTTATGTTTAGTTTAATGGTTATGTTTCTAATCTAAAGTAAGGGAGAGATATGGTGTTTGTTGTGATATTATAATATATAATGCTTTCTTCCTAGTTTGTGCTCTGACTTGTAAATGTATATAATTGTTGCAAGGAAGCAGGGGCGGGGACAGTGTTGTTGGAGTGAGGAACCAGGAAATAAAGTGTGTAGTTAGTTGCTGTATAAATGGACTCTGTGTCAGATATATTTCCAAACCACCTGGATTTACAAACACTACACCACCTACCCTTAAAGAAAAAAAAAGTCATTACGGGGGACAGCAAGGCACCTCCAGTAGATGGAGTTAGATCTGTGCTGCAATGTTTTTAAAGTGTTATAGTAATAAAAATCTTTACCTGTTTTATAGTGTAATGCACTGCTCGTAAGATTGGTACACCATCTACCAATTATGCCAAGTAACCAAAAAGTCGTCCAGTATTTTTGTGTAGGACAATTGGCAACCCAAACGCCAGGCTTCACTGCAAGTCACAAGGTTCAATGACACACTATTCTGACTCTAAGAATAAAACAAAAATCTTTAAAGAGATGTTCATTTCATACAATTAAATAAGACCAAAGATCCTCTTCATAGTTACGTGATAATATATATTAAAAGGTATGATTTGTTTAGATACAGACCATCCTTAAGGTAACTTTTCAGAGGGCAGAGTGATGCCAGATATAGGAGTCATAAATACTTTTAATATATACTGCCTATGCATTCAATATACAGTATATTAACATTAACACAAACCATTTGAACTCTAAGGACATTAGGCATTATTTCCTTTGAGTAAAGGTCCTTCTTCATATTGCACCAACCCACAGGATTAGAGAAAAAGGAAATTAACCTTTGGCAGTGCCCCCTTTGAGCTGTCAGAAAGCCCAGCTAACAAACTCTTTGGCTGACTAAAACATTCCAGTGTCCAGAAAATACAAACAGGCCAACATCAATGACAACATAGGTACAGTCCCATTTGTCTTAAATATTGGGTCATAAAAATGAGACTTGGATGGGTAATTCTATGAGGCCTATTTATCAAGCCGTCAACTGTGCTGCATTCACCGGCACCGATACGCTCGCCTAACATCGCGGCCGCGGACCTGAATATGCTATCCATATTTAACAAAAAACTGTCAAAAAGCCACGCACCAAGTACGGGGCAATGAGCAGCGGACTGTTGTTAACTAACAGTCATCGATCTCGCTGCTATTCGGCTTTCTCACAGCTTTATTTGTATACTGTCACTAAACACCGCCACTATACTAAAATGTTTAACCCCTATCCCGCCGCTCCCCGACCCTGCCGCAACTAAATAAAGTTATTAACCCCTAAACCGCCGCTCCCGGAGCCCACCGCAACTCAAATAAACTTATTAACCCCTATCCCGCCGCTCCCGGACCCTGCCGCCACCTACATTATGTTCTTACCCCTAATCTGCCGCCCCCTACACCGCTGCCACCTACATTATGTTATTAACCCATGAACGGAGACCACCGCAACTAAATAAAGTTATTAACCCCTAAACTTTCAGCCCCCCACATCGCCATAAACTAAATTAACCTATTAACCCCTAAACCTAACAACTCGCTAACTATACATTTAATACTAACTCATCCCTATCTTATAATAAATTTAAACTTACCTTTAGATTTAAATTAAACTATTTTAAAATACTAATTAACCTTCCCTAACTATTAGACTAAAACTACATTAAACTATATTAAATTAATAATTAATCTACCCTAACTGTTATACTAAAATTACATTAAACTACAAATTAAATTAACTATATTATATATTTAAAAACCTAACCCTACTCAAATAATTTAAATCTACACTAAAACATTACTAAATTACAAAAAAATAACAACTAAGTTACAAAAAATAACAAACACAAATGGCTAGATTACGAGTTTGGCGTTAGGCTTAAAAAGCAGCGTTGGCCGGTCCCAACGCTGCTTTTTAATGCCCGCTGGTATTACGAGTCTTGCAGGTACAGGTGTACCGCTCACTTTTTTGTCCAGACTTGGAAATACCGCAAATCCACTTACGTCAATTGCATATCCTATATTTTCAATGGGACTTGCATAGCGCCGGTATTACGAGTCTGCCAAAAAATGAGCGGTACACCCTCTCCTGTCAAGACTGGTACCGCATTTAAAAGTCAGTAGTTAAGAGTTTTACACTACAACGCCGTAGCATAAAACTCTTAACTAAAGTGCTAAAAAGTACACTAACACCCATAAACTACCTATTAACCCCTAAACCGAGGCCCTCCCACATTGATTAACCCCTAATCTGCCGAACCAGACATCGCCGCCACTATAATAAATATATTAACCCCTAAACCGCCACACTCCCGCATCGCAAACACTAGTTAAATATTATTAACCCTAATCTGCTGTCCCTAACATCGCCAACACCTACCTACATTTATTAACCCCTAATCTGCCGCCCACAATGTTGCAACCACTATATTAAAGTTATTAACCCCTAAATCTAAGTCTAACCCTAACCCTAACACCCCCTAACTTAAATATAATTTAAATAAATCTAAATAAAATTACTATTATTACCTAAATAATTCCTATTTAAAACTAAATACTTACCTATAAAATAAACCCTAAGATAGCTACAATATAACTAATAGTTACATTGTAGCTAGCTTAGGGTTTATTTTTTTTTTACAGGCAAGTTTGTATTTATTTTAAATAGGTAGAATAGTTATTAAATAGTTATTAACTATTTAATAACTACCTAGTTAAAATAAAGACAAATTTACCTGTAAAATAAAACCTAACCTAAGTTACAATTACACCTAACACTAAACTATAATTAAATTAATTCCCAAAATTAAATACAATTAAATACAAATAAATAAAATTATCTAAAGTACAAAAGAAAAAAACACTAAATTACAGAAAATAATTAACAAATTACAAGATTTTTAAACTAATTACACCTAATCTAATCCCCCTAACAAAATAAAAAAGCCCCCCAAAAATAAAAAAGCCCTACCCTACACTAAATTACAAATAGCCCTTAAAAGGGCCTTTTGCGGGGCATTGCCCCAAAGTAATCAGCTCTTTTACATGTAAAAAAAAGTACAAGTCCCCCCCCCAACCCAATACCCCCTTAAAAAAACCTAACACTAACCGCTTGAAGATCACCTTACCGGGAGAAGTCTTCACCCAACCGGGCCAAAGTCCTCAACAAAGCCGGGAGAAATCTTCATCCAAGCCGGGCGAAGTGGTCCTCCAGACGGGCAGAAGTCTTCATCCAGGCGGCATCTTCTATCTTCATCCATCCGGCGCGGAGTGGGTCCATCTTCAAGAGATCCGGCGTGGAGCATCCTCTTCCATCGAAGTCTTCTTACTGAATGATGGTTCCTTTAAGTGACGTCATCCAAGATGGCATCCCTTCAATTCCGATTGGCTGATAGAATTCTATCAGCCAATCGGAATTAAGGTAGAAAAAATCCTATTGGCTGATGCAATCAGCCAATAGGATTGAACTTCAATCCTATTGGCTGATCCAATCAGCCAATAGGATTGAGCTGGCATTCTATTGGCTGTTCCAATCAGCCAATAGAATGCCAGATCAATCCTAATGGCTGATTGCATCAGCCAATAGGATTTTTTTCTAAATTAATTCCGATTGGCTGATAGAATTCTATCAGCCAATCGGAATTGATGGGATGCCATCTTGTATGACGTCACTTAAAGGAACCGTCATTTAGTAAGAAGACTTCGATGGAAGAGGATGCTCCGCGCCGGATGTCTTGAATGATGGACCCGCTCCGCAACGGATGAATAAAGATAGAAGATGGTGTCTGGATGAAGACTTCTGCCCCTCTGGAGGACCACTTAGCCCGGCTTGGATGAAGACTTCTCCCGGCTTTGTTGAGGACTTCGGCCCAGTTTGGTGAAGACTTCTCCCGGTAAGGTGATCTTCAAGGGGTTAGTGTTAGGTTTTTTTAAGGGGGTATTGGTGGGTTTTAGAGTAGGGTTGGTTGTGTGGGTGGTGGGTTTTAATGTTGGGGGGGATTTGTACTTTTTTTTACAGGTAAAAGAGCTGATTACTTTGGGGCAATGCCCCGCAAAAGGCCCTTTTAAGGGCTATTTGTAATTTAGTGTAGGTTAGGGTTTTTTTTTATTTTGGGGGGGGGCTTTTTTATTTTGATAGGGGGATTAGATTAGGTGTAATTAGTTTAAAAATCTTGTAATTTGTTTATTATTTTCTGTAATTTAGTGTTTGTTTTTTTGTACTTTAGATAATTGTACGTATTTGTATTTAATTGTATTTAATTTAGGGAATTAATTTAATTATAGTGTAGTGTTAGGTGTAATTGTAACTTAGGTTAGGTTTTATTTTACAGGTAAATTTGTCTTTATTTCAACTAGGTAGTTATTAATTAGTTAATAACTATTAAATAACTATTCTACCTAGTTAAAATAAATACAAACTTGCCTGTAAAATAAAAATAAACGCTAAGATAGATACAATGTAACTATTAGTTATATTGTAGCTAGCTTAGGGTTTATTTTATAGGTAAGTATTTAGTTTAAAATATGAATTATTTATGTAATAATAGTAATTTTATTTAGATTTATTTAAATTATATTTAAGTTAGAGGGTGTCAGGTTTAGACTTAGGTTTAGGGGTTAATACATTTATTATAGTGGCGGCGACGTTGGGAGCGGCAGATTAGGGGTTAATAAGTGTAGGTAGGTTGCGGCGACATTGGGGGCAGCAGATTAGGGGTTAATAAATATAATGTAGGTGTCGGCGATGTTGGGGGCAGCAGATTAGGGGTTCAAAAGTATAATGTAGGTGGCGGCAGTGTCCAAAGTGGCAGATTAGGGGTTAATCAATATAATGTAGGTGTCGGCAATGTCGGGGGCGGCAGATTAGGGGTTAATAAGTGTAAGATTAGGGGTGTTTAGACTCGGGGTTCATGTTAGGGTGTTAGGTGTAGACATAAATGTATTTTCCCCATAGGAATCAATGGGGCTGCGTTAGGAGCAAAACGCAGCTTTTTTGCAAGTGTTAGGTTTTTTTTCAGCCGGCTCTCCCCGTTGATTTGGGAAATCGTGCATGAGCACGTTTAGCCAACTCACCGCTAACGTAAGCAGCACTGGTATTGAGGTGAGATGTGGAGCAAAATTTTGCTCTACAATCACTTTTTTGCAGTTAACGCCGGGTTTGTAAAAACCCGTAATACCAGCGCTGTTTGCAAGTGAGCGGTGAGCATAAACTGCTCGTTAGCACTGCATATCCTCTAACGCAAAACTCGTAATCTAGGTGTAAGTTACAAAATAAAATAAACACTAAGTTACACAAAATAAAAAATAAATTATCAAAGATTTAAACTAATTACACCTAATCTAAGGGCCCTATAAAAATAAAAAAGCCCCCCCAAAATAAAAAAAACCCTAGCCTACAATAAACTACAAATAGCCCTTAAAAGGGCCTTTTACATGGGCATTGCCTCAAAGAAATCAGCTCTTTTACCTGTAAATAAAAAATACAAATACCCCCCAACAGTAAAACCCACCACCCACACAACCAACCCCCCAAATAAAAACCTAACTAAAAAAAACTAAGCTCCCCATTGCCCTGAAAATGGCATTTGGATGGGCATTGCCCTTTAAAGGGCATTTAGCTCTACTGCATTCCAAACCCCTAATCTAAAAATAAAACCCACCCAATAAACCCTTAAAAAATTCTAACACTAACCCCCGAAGATCCACTTACAGTTTTGAAGATCCGACATCCATCCTCCAAGAAGCCGGCAGAAGTCTTCATCCAAGCGGCCGAAGTCTTCATCCAATCCCGCAGAAGTCTTCACCCAGACGGCATCTTCTATCTTCTTCCATTCGGCGCGGAGCGGCTCCATCTTCAAGACATCCGACGCGGAGCATCCTGATCGTTCGACATCTTCTTCCCAAATGAATGTTCCTTTAAATGACGTCATCCAAGATGGCGTCCCTTAGATTCCGATTGGCTGATAGAATTCTATCAGCCAATCGGAATTAAGGTTGAAAAAATCCTATTGGCTGTTGCAATCAGCCAATAGGATTGTGCTTTCATCCTATTGGCTGATCAAATCAGCCAATAGGATTGAGCTCGCATTCTATTGGCTATTCCAATCAGCCAATAGAATGCAAGCTTAATCCTATTGGCTGATTGAATCAGTCAATAGAATGAAAGCTCAATCCTATTGGCTGATTGCAACAGTCAATAGGATTTTTTCAACCTTAATTCCAATTGGCTGAGAGAATTCTATCAGCCAATCGGAATCTAAGGGATGCCATCTTGGATGACGTCATTTAAAGGAACCTTCATTGTAGAAGAAGACGTTGAACGAAGAGGATGCTCCACGACGGATGTCTTGAAGATGGAGCCACTCCGCGCCGGATGGATGAAGATAGAAGATGCCGTCTGGGTGAAGACTTCTGCAGGCTTGGATGAAGACTTCTGCCGGCTTCTTGGAGGATGGATGTTGGATCTTTAAAACTGTAAGGGGATCTACAGGGGTTAGTGTTAGGATTTTTTAAGGGTTTATTGGGTGGGTTTTATTTTTAGATTAGGGGTTTGGGCTGCAATATAGCTAAATGCCCTTTTAAGGGAAATACCCATCCAAATGCCCTTTTCAGGGCAATGGGGAGCTTAGGTTTTTTAGTTAAGTTTTTATTTGGGGGTTGGTTGTGTGGGTGGTGGGTTTTACTGTTGGGGGGGTATTTGTATTTTTTATTTATAGGTAAAAGAGCTGATTTCTTTGGAGCAATGCCCTGCAAAAGGCCCTTTTAAGGGCTATTTGTAGTTTATTGTAGGCTAGGGTTTTTTTTATTTTGGGGGGACTTTTTATTTTCATAGGGCTTTTAGATTAGGTGTAATTAGTTTAAATCTTTGAAAATTTATTTTTTATTTTGTGTAACTTAGTGTTTATTTTTTTTTTGTAACTTAGTGTTTGTTATTTTTTGTAACTTAGTTGTTAGTTTTTTGTAATTTTTTAGTGTAGATTTAAATTATTTGAGTAGGGTTAGGTGTTTAAATATATAATATAGTTAATTTAATTTGTAGTTTAATGTAATTTAGTCTAACAGTTAGGGTAGATTAATGATTAGTTTAATATAGTTTAATGTAATTTTAGTCTAATAGTTAGGGTAGATTAATTATTCATTTAATATAGTTTAATGTAATTTTAGTATAATAGTTAGGGTAGGTCAATTAGTAGTTTAATATAGTTTAATTTAAATCTAAAGGTAAGTTTAAATTTATTATAAGATAGGGATGAGTTAATATTTCATATAAAGTTAGCGGGTTGTTAGGTTTAGGGGTTAATAGTTTAATTTAGTTTATGGCGATGTGGGGGGCTGGCGGTTTAGGGGTTAATAGGTTTAGTAAGTGCTAGTGATGTGGGAGGCCAGGGTTTTAGGGGTAAATACATTTATTTAGTTGCTGTGGGCTCCGGGAGCGGCGGGATAGGGGTTTATAACTTTATGTAGGTGGCGGCGGTGTCGGGAGCGGCAGATTAGGGATTAATAACTTTTATTTAGGTTGCGGTGGTGTAGGGGCGGAAGATTAGGAGTTAATAAGTATAATGTAGGTGGCGGCGGTGTAGGGGATGGCAGATTAGGGGAGTTTAGACTCAGGGTACATTTTAGGGTGTTAGGTGTAAACGTAACTTTTATTCTTCTATAGGAATCAATGGGAAATCGGGCAGCAGCGAACATAAGCTTTCGCTGCTTTCAGACTCCCATTGATTCCTATGGCATCCGCTGCCTCCAGGGCGGTGGATTGAAAACCAGGTACGCTGGGCCGGAATAGTGGCGAGCGTACCTGGTAGAAATTTGATAACTAGCAAAAGTAGTCAGAGAGTGCCGAATTTGCATTCAGAACATCTGTAATGACGTAAGCATCGATCGGTGTTGGACTGAGAAGATTCTGACCTCAAGAGACAGGTATGTAAAGTGTTGTGTTCAAGCGTAATCCAAAATATCTCATTTAATATTAGAGCTTTTTAAGACCTGTTGTAAACCATTACGTACGGAACTACATTAAGGACTCCACTACTTGCACACCACTGACTTCGGCTTATGCTCAAGAGATATCTGACACGATTTTTACTTCTTGATTTTATAGAAGTCTAGTATGTGAGGGATTTAGCGTACCTGTGCTACCCCACATGCAGATGTTATTGTGCTCTTAGACTATCAATCAAGCTATAACAAATACCTTTGGACTTATTGATTGAGCTTGAACTATGTTAACACACAATAGACCATATTAAAATTGGTGCAATCATTTTATTTTTCAACCGAGTGCTAACTGCACTCAAAGTCAAATATTAGCGAGACCAGATAAGCGTGCGTATTACAAGTTGAAAGTAAAAAAGTTAGTGTGCGAGCAAAAGACTCAGGCACGCTAACTCTAGGATTTTGGATATTGCGACCACCCTATATGCTTCTCCCCATAGAGGTGGCTCTCTGTAATAATTTTCAGTCCTTCAGAGTTGACCTCTTTTGGAAAGAAAATCTTGTCTCTGATTTCAGATAGAGTATGTTTAATCAGTATCATATGTCAATCATCAAGGGGGAATCCTCAGTCCCTAGTCATGAGGAAAGTACCATGAATTATTTCCTGGGCAGAAGTAAATTGTTAATTTCTGCTGTTCATATTCCTGAAGTGAACAACTGGGAAACAGATTTCCTCAGTTGTTAGTCCATGCATCCAGGAGAATTATATCTTAAACTGGATGTCTTTAAGGAGATAGTGGTTCTTTGGGGTCTCCTAGAGATAGATCAGATGGTCTTTTGCTTCAATCTCTAACTTTCCAGGTACTGTGCAAGGTCTATAGATCCTTAAGCAGTGTTTGTGTATAATCTGGTAGTTCCATGGTTATTTTGTAAAGCTTATGCCTTTTTCAACTTCTGGTTCTTCTTCCCATGGTGATTGCCTAAATCAGGCTAAATGGAGCATTAGTGATTTTAACTGCTCTGGCTTGGTCTCACAGAGCTCAAGATTACAAGTAGCGCGTTATGATTTTTCCGCATTTGATGTGGTCTTTTCGCAATTATTACAAGTTTTGAAAAATCATGATTGCGCATGCGCATTCAATCCTTTCCTCGCTCGAAGAGCTGTAGTTAACAGTTTTGCGCAACATAAAATTTTCACAAAACACTTCAAAAATACATTATAAAGTACAGTTACACTCACTAACACTATCTAATAAAAATTATTACAAACAAATATTGCACAAAAAAGTTATAAGGGCTAACAGCGATCTCAGGAGTTAGAAAAAAAAACAGAAGCAGGGATTTTACATTGACGTACATACACATACATAGAGAAACATGCATTTATATGTATAGAGAAATGTTTAACAATGGAGATAATGAAAATATTTTACATTACAAACTTATGCACATTAAACAATATCTCAGAGGGATTTTCAAAGTGATATTCGCATATAGATCTTGAGATATCTAGACATATATATATTTCTCTTGCAAGGTGTATCCAGTCCACGGATTCATCCTTTACTTGTGGGATATTCTCATTCCCTACAGGAAGTGGCAAAGAGAGCACACAGCAGAGCTGTCCATATAGCTCCCCCTCTAGCTCCACCCCCCAGTCATTCTCTTTGCCGGCTCTAAGCACTAGGGTCTCTCTACGGGAGGGTAAAGTGAATGTGGTGTTAGAATTGTAGTTTTATATCTTCAATCAAAAGTTTGTTATTTTTAAATGGTACCGGTTTGTACTATTTACTCTCTAGCAGAAAAGTGATGAAGATTTCTGCTGAGAGGAAAATGATTTTAGCATGTTGTAACTAAAATCCACTGCTGTTCCCACACAGGACTGAGGTGTACCAGAAAACTTCAGTTGGGGGGAACAGTTTGCAGGCTTGACTGCAATGAGGTATGTTCAGTCATTTATTTCTAGACAAGACTGAGATAATGCTAGAAGACTGACAAGATCCCCATGTGGGGAGGGTAAGCTATGTTCTGAGACTTAGTAAAGAATTGAATGCTTACATAACAGGGCTAATTAGGCTGGTTGATACTAATTCAGGGCAATCGATTATTTGTTTAAGAAATACTCGTTGGAGACACTTTTTTAAGCACTTTGGAGTGTTTTTCTGGGGTTATTATCCACATGGCAAAAATTTAGTCACTTGGAAGTGATTTTTGTAGGCCTCACAACTCCGGAGTGGAGTGGGAGGGGCCTAATTTCACGCATCAGATGCGCAGTTAGAATTGAAAGACAGTGCATGCTGCTTCACATGGAGGGTCCAGCTGCTGATTGAGGACCTAAAAGAAGCTTTTTTCCCCAAAACGGATCCCTAAGGGCAGGTAGGGCCACAGCAGTAAGCTGTGGCAAGCTGCTGTAGTTATTTGACTGGTTGTTGGCTGTAGGCAGCTCCGGTTCGGGCATTAAGGGGTTAATCATTCTGCAAATTGTGGTGCAATCAGATTAAAGCCTTAGGTACATACTGTGAAATTTCAAAAGGATTGCTGCATTTTTCACTGTTTTGTAAAATTGTGTGCTCTTTTTATTTCTTAAAGGCACAGTAACGTTTTTTCAAATTGTGTTTTTTATTTGATTAAAGTGTTTTCCAAGCCTGCTTGTGTATACTACTAGTCTGTTAAACATGTCTGACACTAAGGAAAATCCTTGTTCAATGTGTTTAGAAGCCATGGTGGAACCCCCTCTCAGAATGTGTCCCAATTGCACTAATATGTCTATACACTTTAAAGATCATATTGTTGCACTTAAAAATGTGGCCCAAGATGATTCTCAGACTGAAGGTAATGAGGATAGTCCGTCTACCTCTCCCCATGTGTCACAACCAGTTACGCGATACCTAGAACCTCTATTGCGTCTGCCCCTATTACATTGCAACAACTAGCCACAGTCATGGATTATTCCCTTGCGGCCTTTCTATCCAAACTGCCAGTTTTTCCTGCAAAGAGCGATAGCTCTGTTTTAAGAACAGATTATGAGCAGTCTGAAGCTTTGGTAGCCTTATCTGATGTGCCCTCACAACGCTCTGAAGTGGAGGTGAGGGATTTGATGTCTGAGGGAGAAATTCATTAGCGTTTAAATTTAAATTGGAACACCTCCGCATATTGCTCAGGGAGGTATTAGCTACTCTTGATGATTGTCACCCTATGGTGGTCCCAGAGAAGTTGTGTAAAATAGTACCTAGAGGTCCCTGTATACACTGATGCGTTTCCGATGCCTAAGAGGGTTGCATATATTGTTACTAGGGAGTGGGATAGACCAGGTGTCCCTTTTGTCCCCCCCCCTATTTTTAAGAAAATGTTCCCCATAACTGATCCCAGGCGGGACTCGTGGAAGACGGCCCCTAAGGTAGAGGGGGCTGTTTCTTCACTTGCTAAACGCACAACCATACCAATTGAAGACAGTTGTGCTTTTAAAGATCCTATGGATAAAAAGTTAGAAGGTTTACTTAAGAAAATTTTTGTTCAACAAGGTTTTCTTCTCCAACCTATTGCCTGCATTATTCCTGTAACTACTGCAGCGGCTTTCTGGTTTGAGGCGCTGGAGGAGTCGCCCAAGACGGAGACCTCATATGACGAAATTATGGATAGAATTAAGGCTCTAAAGCTGGCTAATTCTTTTATCACAGATGCCGCTTTGCAATTAGCTAAGTTAACGGCAAAAAATTCAGGTTTCGCCATTATGGCGCGCAGAGCGCTTTGGCTCAAGTCATGGTCGGCCGATGTGTCGTCAAAATCCAAATTGTTAAATATCCCTTTCAAGGGAAAGACCCTTTTCGGGCCAGAATTGAAAGAGATTATTTCAGAAATCACCGGGGGAAAGGGCCATGCTCTTTCCCCTAGGACAAACCTTTTAAAGCTAAAAACAAAGCTAATTTTCGTTCCTTTCATAATTTCAGGAGCGGTCCCGCTTCAGCCTCTACAGCTGCAAAGCAAGAGGGTAACGCTTCACAGCCCAAGGCAACCTGGAAGCCTTACCAGGGCTGGAACAAGGGTAAACAGGCCAAAAAGCCTGCAGCTGCTGCCAAGACAGCATGAAGGGGTAGCCCCCGATCCGGGACCGGATCTAGTAGGGGGCAGACTTTCTCTCTTCACTCAGGCCTGGGCAAGAGATGTTCACGATCCCTGGGCTTTAGAGATTGTTACCCAGGGATATCTTCTAGAATTCAAGGACTCCCCTCCAAGAGGAAGGTTCCACATTTCTCATCTGTCTACAGACCAGACAAAGAAAGAGGCGTTCTTACGCTGTGTAGAAGATCTACATACGATGGGAGTGATATACCCAGTTCCAATTGCAGAACAAGGACTGGGTTTTTACTCAAACCTGTTTGTGGTTCCCAAAAAAGAAGGAACTTTCAGACCAATCCTGGATCTAAAAATTCTAAACAGATTCCTCAGAGTCCCATCATTCAAGATGGAGACCATTTGGACAATCTTACCTATGATCCAGGAAGGTCAATATATGACTACCGTGGATCTAAAGGATGCGTACCTGCATATCCCAATCCACAAATATCATCATCAGTTCCTCCGGTTCGCTTTTCTAGACAAGCATTACCAGTTTGTGGCTCTTCCATTCGGTTTAGCCACTGCTCCCAGAATTTTCACAAAGGTGCTAGGGTCCCTTTCTTGCGGTTCTAAGACCGCGTGGCATAGCAGTGGCACCTTATTTGGACGACATCTTAATTCAGGCGCCGTCTTTTCACAGAGCCAAGGCTCACACGGAGATTGTATTGGCCTTTCTAAGGTCTCATGGGTGGAAGGTGAACATCAAAAAGAGTTCTCTGTCCCCACTCACAAGGGTTCCCTTCCTAGGAACACTAATAGATTCAGTAGAAATTAAAATATTTCTGACGGAGGTCAGAAAGTTGAAACTTTTAACTACTTGCCGAGTTCTTCATTCCATTCCTCGGACATCTGTAGCTCAGTGCATGGAGGCAATCGGATTAATGGTAGCGGCAATGGACCATAGTCCCTTTCGCTAGGATACATCTCAGACCACTGCAACTATGCATGCTCAATCAGTGGAATGGGGATTATGCAGATTTGTCTCCTCAAATACAGTTGGACCAGGAAACCAGAGTTTCTCTTCTCTCGTGGTTGTCTCAGGATCACCTGTCTCAGGGAATATGTTTCCGCAGACCGGTCTGGGGCTCCCTAAAAGCTCAAGGCTTATGGTCTCGGGAAGAATCTCTTCTCCCGATAAACATTCTGGAACTGAGGGTGATATTCAACACGCTTCAGGCATGGCCTCAACTAGCTGCGGCCAAATTCATCAGATTTCAGTCGGACAACATCACGACTGTAGCCTTCATCAATAATCAGGGGGGAACAAAGAGTTCCCTAGCGATGAAGGAAGTAACCAAAATAATCAGGTGGGCGGAGGACCACTCCTGCCATCTCTCAGCAATTCACATCCCAGGAGTAGACAACTGGGAGGCGGATTTTCTAAGTCATCAGACTTTTCACCCGGGGGAGTGGGAACTCCACCCGGAGGTATTTACCCAGCTGACTCAGCTATGGGGCATTCCAGAGTTGGACCTGATGGCATCCCGTCAGAACACCAAGCTTCCTCTCTATGGATCCAGGTCCCGGGACCCCAAGGCGGCATTGATAGATGCTCTAGCAGCGCCTTGTTCCTTCAATCTGGCTTATGTTTTCCCACCGTTTCCTCTTCTCCCTCGTCTGATCGCCAGATCAAGCAGGAGAAGGCGTTGGTGATTTTGATAGCGCCTGCGTGGCCACGCAGGACTTGGTATGCAGACCTAGTGGACATGTCATCTGTCCCACCATGGACACTGCCAATGAGGCAGGACATTCTAATACAGGGTCCATTCAAGCATCCAAATCTAGTTTCTCTACGTCCGACTGCTTGGAGATTGAACGCTTAATTCTATCAAAGCGTGGTTTCTCTGAGTCAGTTATTGTCAGGGTTAGCTCCTGTGCCTTTAAGGCAACCTTATTTATTCCTGCTCCTCCCCCCTCCCCCTGCCGATTAATGGTTAGTTTACCTGAATCTCATGTGAGAAGAAGCAAACACTGAACCTCTTGGCTAAAACTACTATAGTATTTCCTGATAATACTCGACTTATCACCTGATACCGAAGTCTTAAAGATATTCCTATCTAAAGTTCACCACTCAGTTGCAAGCAACCAGACTCCGGTCTAATTGAAAGACCCCCGCGGTCAAAACCGCTAACGATAACCTTCTCATCTCATGAGTATTACCGGATACAAAGAGACTCACCTTCCCAACTAAAGTGCTCCAGTTATTATCTACACTTGTTCGCGGGTGAGACCCGTTCACAGCAAACTCCTTACTTGCATAAGCTCCGGACTGCCTGTCGGATTTTCCAATGCTGTGATTGGTCCTGCCTAACACACCTTCCGGTCTGTACACACTGAAAGCAAACAGACCCGGCCGAGGCAACTCTCACGCTGACTGCCTGTCAGCACTTACAGCACGCTGATTGGATTTTCACACTGCTACGAGACCCGCTCTGCAGCTGCAGCACGGACACTTCTCCCATATACAAGGTAACCAAGAACTATAACGGTTGCACAGATTACTATTTGTACTTGTGGGACTTACAAGAGATTTCTATCATTCCTCTTACCATACATAAGAACACTTAAAGACTTGTTACTTAAACAGTGTTACATCTAAAAGACTCTCCACTTACAATTTATTCCTTGCCAACACTGATTTGGCTGCTACTTCAACTACCTCTAAAGCAAAACAGGAGCTATCAGCTTACTCCTGTAACAAAGAAACAAGCACCAACCCAAGAGTATATCATTTACACAGTCTACAATTAGTCTGCAGTTGAGATCCTTCTATTATATATCTAGGACTAAGAAGGTCCTGACAGTTATAGATACTCTGATTCAGGCTAGAACCTTTACATTCCATATTAAGTTGTTATCTTGGAAAGTTTTGTTTTTGGTAGCTATCTCTTCTGCTTGAAGAGTCTCAGAATTATCTGCCTTACAGTGTGATTCACCTTACCTGGTGTTCCATGCAGATAACATAGTTTTGCGTACTAAACCTGGTTTTCTTCCTAAAGTGGTTTCTAACAAGAATATTAACCAGGAAATTGTTGTTCCTTCTCTGTGCCCCAATCCTTCTTCGAAGAAGGAAGGTCTGTTGCACAATCTTGATGTAGTTCGTGCTCTAAAGTTCTATTTGCAAGCAACTAAGGATTTCAGACAAACATCTTCCTTGTTTGTTAACTATTCTGGTAAGAGGAGAGGTCAGAAAGCGACTGCTACCTCTCTTTCCTTTTGGCTGAAAAGCATCATCCGTTTGGCCTATGAGACTGCTGGCCAGCAGCCTCCTGAAATAATGACTGCTCATTCTACCAGAGCAGTGGCTTCCACATGGGCTTTCAAGAATGAGGCTTCAGTTGAACAGATTTGTAAGGCAGCGACTTGGTCTTCACTGCATACTTTTGCCAAATTTTACAAATTTGATACTTTTGCTTCTTCGGAGGCTATTTTTGGGAGAAAGGTTTTGCAAGCAGTGGTGCCTTCCGTTTAGGGTACCTGTCTTGTTCCCTCCGTGTCCTAAAGCTTTGGTATTGGTATCCCACAAATAAAGGATGAATCCGTGGACTGGATACACCTTGCAAGAGAAAACAGAATTTATTCTTACCTGATAAATTACTTTCTCTTGCGGTGTATCCAGTCCACGGCCCGCCCTGGCAATTAAGTCAGGTAAAAAATTTTTGTTTAAACGACAGTCACCACTGCACCCTATGGTTTCTCCTTTTTCTTCCTAACCTTTGGTTGAATGACTGGGGGGTGGAGCTAGAGGGGGAGCTATATGGACAGCTCTGCTGTGTGCTCTCTTTGCCACTTCCTGTAGGGAATGAGAATATCCCACAAGTAAAGGATGAATCCGTGGACTGGATACACCGCAAGAGAAAGTAATTTCCCATATCATCCCATATTTAGAGAAATAGTTTATTTTGAAATAAATAGAACATATTCCGTTATGAAAACATTTTTGCAAAATATAAAATATTCGCATTTTCATGTACACTTTTCAAGGAGAATACATCTTGTGCTTTGTGCAACATTTTAGGGCTTTTGTGTGTTTTTTTTTTCTATTTGTCTTCTCCATTGACTTCTATGGGGAATACGTGAATGCGCACTCGATTTGGCTGCTTAGATTACACAACTTAACGTGCGTAAAATAA
The DNA here is from genome assembly GCF_027579735.1 of Bombina bombina. Classification (NCBI taxonomy): domain Eukaryota; kingdom Metazoa; phylum Chordata; class Amphibia; order Anura; family Bombinatoridae; genus Bombina; species Bombina bombina. Next base: position 556,796,532 of record NC_069501.1, on the reverse strand, counting down.
GTTATTTTGCAACTTGTAATAGCCGCACAACCCCAAATGCGAAAAAGCCATAACACATGCAAAGTTTTCACAACTGATTTGCCGCAAAATTTGTAGTCTTGCCCAGAGTTTGCTAAGCAGGTTTAGTTTAAAGGACCCTCTTTGGTCTCTTCCTTTCGTCCAGACTTTCAGTCTTAACATCTGTTTTTTCATACAGGTCTCTAAGCTTGATGGAATTGAGATTGAATGAATAGTTTTTAAGCAGAGATGGTTCTCTGATTCTGTTATTGAGACTTTGATACAAGTTTGGGAGCCTGTGTATACAAAGTTTTATTAAAAGGTTCAGAGAACCTTTATTCTCTGGTGTAAGAATTATGGGGGTTTTTCCTGGCATTCTTTTAGAATGCCTAGGATTTTGCAATTTTGCAAGATGGTTTAGATAAGGGTTTATCCGTCACTTATTTTGAATGGTCAAATTTCAGCTTGTTCAGTTTTTTTCAGCATGTTCAGTTTTTTGGAAGATTGCTAAACTTTCAAATATTCATAGTTTTGTTCAGGCTTTGGCTAGAGTAAAGCTTGCTGTTAAACCAATTTTCTTATCTTGGTTTTGAGGGTTTGGCAGGCTACTCCTTTTAAACCTTTGCATAAATTATTTTTTAAGTATAAGGCAGTTTTTTGGACTAAATTTGTTTTCTTCCCTTGGGTTGTTAAACCTTTTGACTTTGTCAGACAGGGACTTGTTGTTCCTTCTTTGTGACCTAATCCCTAAATTATTGAGAGAAGTTTTATTTGCAGATTTTAGATGTTAATAGAGCGTTGGAGTATTACGTTAATGGTACATTCATTTTCAGACAAACTTCTAGTTTGTTTATGCTCTTTTCTGGTTTCAGAAAGGGACAGGAAGCTTCACAAATTTCTTTGTCTTCTTGGTTGAGGCTTCTAATGCATAAGGCTTTTTTTTTTAGCCAGAGTAGCCTCCACTGTAACAGGTTACTGCTCATTCTACTAGTTCAGTTACCATTTCTTGGCCTTTTAGGAATGAGGCTTCAGTTGTCCAACTTTGCAAGGCAGCTATTTGGTCTTCTTTGTATACTTTTACTAAATTCTACCATTTCAATTTTTTTTGCTTCTTCTGAGGTGGCCTATGGTAGGAAAGTCTTTCAGGAAGTTGTCTCAGGATGATTCTTTGCCTAATGGTTATTTTTTTCAATGTATGGTTTTGCCCTTTTTTGAGTTCTTTTGGGGTTGTAGGTTTAGTTTTTAAATGAAAAACTATGGCCTAGATTTAGAGTTCTGCATTAGGGTTAAAAAGCAGCATTAAGGGGTCCTAACGCTGCTTTTTAACGCCCACTGGTATTTAGAGTCAGGCAGGAAAGGGTCTACCGCTCACTTTCTTTCCGCGACTCGAGGCTACCGCAGATCCCCTTACGTCAATTGCATATCCTATCTTTTCTATGGGATTTGCCTAATGCTGGTATTATGAGTCTTGGAAGAAGTGAGCAGTAGAGCCTCTACCGACAAGACTCCAACCGCCAAAAAAAGTCAGTAGTTAAGAGTTTTATGGGCTAACGCGGGAACATAAAGCTCTTAATTACTGTGCTATAAAGTACACTAACACCCATAAACTACCTATGAACCCCTAAACCGAGGCCTCCCCACATCGCAAACCCTATAATAAAAGTTTTTAACCCCTAATCTGCCACGCCGGACAACGGCGCCACCTACATTATAGCTGTGAACCCCTAATCTGCTGCCCCTAACATCGCCAACACCTATATTATATTTATTACCCCCTAATCTGCCCCCCCAACTTCGCCGCCACCTACCTACACTTATTAACCCCTAATCTGCCGACCGGACATCGCCGCCACTATAATAAATATATTAACCCCTAAACCGCTGCACTCCCACCTCGCAAACACTATAATAAATTTTATTAACCCCTAATCTGCCCTCCCTAACATCGCTGCCACCTACCTACAATTATTAACCCCTAATCTGCTGCCCCAACGTCACCGCTACTATAATAAAGTTATTAACCCCTAAACCTAAGTCTAACCCTAACACCCCCCTAACTTAAATATAATTTAAATTAAACTAACTAAATTTACTATCATTAAATAAATTAATCCTATTTAAAACTAAATACTTACCTATAAAATAAACCCTAATATAGCTACAATATAACTAAAAGTTGCATTGTAGCTATTTTAGAATTTATATTTATTTTACAGGCAACTTTGTATTTATTTTAACTAGGTACAATAGTTATTAAATAGTTAATAACTATTTAATAGATACCTAGCTAAAATAATTACAAAATTACCTGTAAAATAAATCCTAACCTAAGTTACAAATACACATAACACTACACTATCAATAAATTAATTAAATAAATTACCTACAATTATCAGAAACTAAAATACAATTAAATAAACTAAACTATAGTACAAAAATAAACAAAATTACAAGAAGTTTAAATTAATTACACCTAATCTAAGCCCCCTAATAAAATAAAAAAGCCCCCCAAAATAATAAAATGCACTACCCTGTCCAGAAGTCTTCATCCGATCGGGGCAGAAGAGGCCCTCCAAGCAGCAGATGTCTTCATCCAAGCGGCATCTTCAATCTTCAATCAACCGGAGCGGAGCAGAGCCATCTTGAATCCATCCGACACAGAGCCATCCTCTTCGTACGATGTCCTAACGCCGAATGAAGGTTCAATCAGCCAATCGGATCGGAACAGCCAATAGAATGTGAGGTCAATCCGATTGGCTGATTGGATCAGCCAATCTGATTGAACTTCAATCTGATTGGCTGATAGAATCCTATCAGCCAATCGGAATTCGATGGATGCCATCTTGGATGACGTCATTTAAAGGAACCTTCATTCGGCCTTAGGACATCGTACGAAGAGGATGGCTCCGGGTCAGATGGATTCAAGATGGCTCCACTCCGGTTGATTGAAGATTGAAGATGCAGCTTGGATGAAGACATCTGTCGCTTGGAGGACCTCTTCTGCCCCGATCGGATGAAGACTTCTGCCGCTCTGGATGTCCACTTCTGGCCCATCAGTGCCCGGCTGGGTGAACACGGCTCCAGGTAGGGTAATCTTCAGGGGGGGTAGTGTTAGTTTTTTTTAAAGGGGAATCGGGTGGGTTTTAGAGTAGGGGTATGTGGGTGGTGGGTTGTAATGTTGGGGGGTATTGTATTTTTATTTACAGGTAAAAGAGCTGATTACTTTGGGGCAATGCCCCGCAAAAAGCCCTTTTAAGGGCTGGTAAAAGAGCTGATTACTTTTTAATTTAGGGTAGGGTAGGGCATTTTATTATTTTGGGGGGCTTTTTTATTTTATTAGGGGGCTTAGATTAGGTGTAATTAGTTTAAACTTCTTGTAATTTTTTTTTATTTTTTGTAATTTAGTGTTTGTTTATTTTTTTACTATAGTTTAGTTTATTTAATTGTATTTTAGTTTAGATAAATGTAGGTAATTTATTTAATTAATTTATTGATAGTGTAGTGTTAGGTGTATTTGTAACTTAGGTTAGGATTTATTTTACAGGTAATTTTGTAATTATTTTAACTAGGTAGCTATTAAATAGTTATTAACTATTTAATAACTATTGTACCTAGTTAAAATAAATACAAAGTTGCCTGTAAAATAAATATAAATCCTAAAATAGCTACAATGTAACTATTAGTTATATTGTAGCTATATTAGGGTTTATTTTATAGGTAAGTATTTAGTTTTAAATAGGATTAATTTATTTAATGATAGTAAATTTAGTTCATTTAATTTAAATTATATTTAAGTTAGGGGGGTGTTAGGGTTAGAGTTAGACTTAGGTTTAGGGGTTAATAACTTTATTATAGTAGCGGCGATGTTGGGGGCGGCAGTTTAGGTGTTAATAATTGTAGGTAGGTGGCGGCGATGTTAGGGAGGGTAGATTAGGGGTTAATAAAATTTATTATAGTGTTTGCGAGGCGGGAGTGCGGTTGTTTAGGGGTTAATACCTTTATTATAGTGGCGGCGATGTCCGGTCGGCAGATTAGGGGTTAATAAGTGTAGGTAGGTGGTGGTGATGTTGGGGGGGGGCAGATTAGGGGTAATAAATATAATATAGGTGTCAGCAAAGTTAGGGACAGCAGATTAGGAGTTCATAGCTATAATGTAGGTGGCGGCGGAGTCCGGAGCGGCAGATTAGGGGTTAATAATATAATGTAGGTGTCAGCGATAGCGGGGGTGGCAGATTAGGGGTTAATAAGTGTAAGGTTAGGGGTGTTTAGACTCGGGGTTCATGTTAGGGTGTTAGGTGTAGACTTAGAGAGTGTTTCCCCATAGGAAACAATGGGGCTGCGTTAGGAGCTGAACACTGCTTTTTTGAAGGTGTTAGTTTTTTTTTCAGCCAGCTCAGCCCCATTGTTTCCTATAGGGATATCGTGCACAAGCACGTTTTTCCAGCTTACCGCTACCGTAGGCAACGCTGGTATTGAGGGTTGAAGTGGAGCTAAATTATGCTCAACGCTCCCTTTTCTGAGGCTAACGCAGCCATTCAGACAACTCGTAACACCAGCGTTGGCTTAAGGGTGTGCTGGTAAAAAAAACCTTGTTAGCACCGCGGGTCTTTACCGACAAAACTCTAAATCTAGGCGTATGTTTCTTAAATCCCACCCTTTATGTTTAATTATTTGTGGACTCCGCAGCTTGGATGTTAGTTCCCAGAAGAAATGGATTGTAGACTCTCAACACCTGTATGAAAGAAAAAATAATTTATGCTTACCTGATAAATTTATTTCTTTCATGGTAGGCAGAGTCCATGAAACACTATCATTTTTTTTTCCTGCTGTTGGTCTTTTCTATTCCTTGCTCCTATTTTTTGCACTTTTTTCTTTTACTACCTCTTTTGCTTAGCTTTTCGTTAGACTAAGGTTCCAGTTAGGTAGGAGAGGTTTTATAAAATTCTTAGGGTTTGGGAATCCTTGCCTCCTCCTAGTGGCAGGGAAGAGTAATTCCTCGAAGTAATGTATCGTGGACTCTCACCACCAGGAAATAAATTAATTTATCAGGTTAGCATTAAATTATGTTTTTTCTATAAAAACTAAAAGCCGTAGTGTGACGTACAGGGTTAAATAATCATGCATCAGTTACCAGTTTGGCACAGAAAAGGCAAACCGACCCTTTCCACCATAACCAGCTTGTCACAGTCTAGCCACTCCAGGCAAGCCTGTAACTTAGTTCAGTGGGTGAAGGGGTTAGAAAACACTCTCTAGTCTGTACTAAACCTAGTAAAATGTCCAAACTCCCCTTTAATGCCTCCCCTACTAAATTATCTATATTTTGCCACCACTTTAAGATTATTATAAGGGAAATTCTAAGGAAAAACCCAGACTAACAGATTAAAAATCCCAAAATTGCTCTCCTGAGATCATATTGCACCTGTTTCCCTAGATGTATGTAATAAAAACCATTCATCTCAAACCTTGCCTTTTTTATATAGTACTGATAAGAAGTTGTAAATTGCAGACACAGAAACACAGGACATGAAAAAAAAATTAACCCCTGACATCCTAAAATTATTAGATCTTCATGACACTTAAGACCAGATTACGAGTGAAGTGCAAAGGTTTGCGCGCGAGCAATAAGGGGTTTATTGCAGGGGTTGTGCTTGTCGGTCTTACCTCTCGTATTGCGAGTTGAAAGTAAAAGCCATCGCATGAGTGCAATTGTGGTTTACGCTAGAATGATTATCGCGATTTCAGAGCTCTGGTTAACTGTTTCCTGAAACTAAAAGTTACACAAAGCACATCAAAAATACATATTATAGTTACACTCATAATACTATATATCTAATAAAAATTATTTTATCAATGTTGCACACATGAGTTATAAGGGCTTAAAGATATGAGATCTCTGGTGTTAAAAAAAGCAGGCAAAGGGCTTTAACATACATACATATACATATCTTAAGCTTGAGCAGGGGTCAAGTCCTACAAAAAAAATGTGGGAACTCACCAAGTCTTCCACCCTTCACAATTAATATAGTTTTATTACACATATATAATCTATATACTTAATGAAAGCAAATGAAAACCAATAAATGGTTGAATGGTTGCTTTTGCGCCTGAGACTCCTCCTCTGTCACAAAGTTTTACCCACTTAAGGTGTAATAGTCCTATTTCTGCTGACAGAAGCTTAATAACCCCAGAGCAAGCCACACTGAAATGTAAGCACATGTGATCCACACAGTGTGAGGGTGATCACACAGCAGGACTGCTGAGAGGCTTGCATTTAGTGTATTGTAGTTACTGCCCATTACTAGAGGATCTCACTATCCCTCTAAACAGACTGTGCTACAGCTCCTCCCAGTAGCAGCAGCAGTATTTTAATGAAGCATTTCTATTCACTTTCCAGGTAAAACTTAGTTCTACCTGTAAAAATAGTGCAGGGACTTCATTCCTGTGTGTTCCCGCTGGACTTGATCCCTGTATTGGAGCCTTTTGCAGTTAAAGCGACACTCAAGTCAAAATAGCCTTTTATAATTCAGAAAGGGCATGCAGTTTTAAGACACTTTGCAATTTATTTCCATTATCAAATTTTGCACAGTCTTTTTATATTCACCCTTTCTTGGGAACAAGATCCTACTGAGCATGTGCACAAGGTCAATTTAACAAGGGCCGAATGACCCTTGTTCCCCTTGTTTCCGCGCAAGCCTTCAGACTCGCCAGAAACAGCAGGTATGAAGCAGCGATCTAAAGATCGCTGTTCCATAACTTGTCCACTGCCTCTGAGGCTGCGGTCTTCATTCTGCCCAATCCTATATGATCGGGCTGATTGACACCCCCTACTAGCGGCCACGAATCTGCAGGGGGCAGCATTGCACAAGCAATTCTGGTAAACTGCTTGTGCAATGATAAATGCAGACAGCGTATGCTACAGCGTATCATGTCGGACAGTTAAGTTTAACTACTATTAGTTCTAGAGGGGAAAAAAAGACAGAAGACAGTAACACTGAGAAACCCTGTTCCAATTTGTTTGGATGGCCATGTAAACTGTCATGCATTAGTCTCATGATCTTTATCAAATTCAAAGCTATTTCAGTCCATGTGAAAACTCTGCATAACAACATTTTCAACTGGTTTTCAGTAGCACTCTGTTACAACTTGCACTGGGAAGATTCAACAGCAATCAGAAAACATCTTTTTTTTGGCCAGCATTTTAATTTAATAGCTTTTGAAAAAAAAATGTCCCTGCTTTGAAATGGCATTTGCTGTCTCTTCTCAATACTAGTGTTGCCATCTTCCTTGGAAAAAAAATACTGCCCATGGTAATTAACATACATTTGCATTAATAATAGCACAATATAATTCAGAACTTAAAGCTAATAGGAATGATTTTAAACCATAATTTATTTCCTATTAGACTCCCACATGTTTAGAAGCAGTTTCACATGGACACAGCTTTTATTTCTACATTTATTCTTTATTAATAACATTGAGTTAGATTAATAAAGCTTGTGAGGTTGCAGAGGGGTAAAGACAAGATAATGTTTGTAATTCATTAAGCCTTGCTTCACCTATATTTTCCCCGGTTTTGTTAATGGGTTTTCCTGCCATTAAAAGGACATGAAACACAATTCTTTTTTCTTTCATGATTCAGATACACCATACAATTTTAAACACCTTTCCAATTTACTTATTTTATCTAATTCATTCATTCTCTTGCTACCTTTGTTGAAGGAGCAGCAATGCACTACTGGGAGCTAGCTGACCACATCAGGTAGGCCAATGAGAAGAGGCATATTTCCACCCCCATCAGTATCTATCTCCCAGTAGTGCATTGCTACTCCTAAACCTACCTAGGTGTGCTTTTCAACAAAGGATACCAAGAGAATAAAACAAATTATGTAATTGAAGTTAATTGAAAAGTTGTTTAAAGGGACAGTCTACACCAGAATTTTTATTGTTTTAAAAGATAGATAATCCCTTTATAACCCATTTCCCAGTTTTGCATAACCAACACAGTTATAATAATATACTTTTAACCTATGTGATTATCTTGTATCTAAGCCTCTGCAAACTGCCCCTTTTTTCAGTTCTTTTGACAGACTTGCAGTCTAGCCAATCAGTGCCAGCTCCCAGATTACGTGCACGAGCATAGTGTTATCTATATGAAATATGTGAACTAACACCCTCTAGTGGTGAAAACCTGTTAAAATGCAATCTGAAAGAGGTGGGCTTCATGGTTTAAGAAATTAGCATATGAACCTCCTAGGTTAAGCTTTCAACTAAGAATACTAACAGAACAAAGCAAAATTGGTGATAAAAGTAAATTGGAAAATTGTTTAAAATTACATGCTCTATCTGAATCATGAAAGTTTATTTTGGCCTAGACTGTCCCTTTAACATTACACACACTATCTGAATCATGAAATAAAAATCTGGGGTTTCATATCCCTTTAACTTTAACACATCAAATGAGAACATGGAAAAACAATAATTACAACGGCAACACTTTGGAATCAAAACCATTTATGTAAATGTCTGTAACTGTAAAATATTCACACATGTGTTTTTCTTAGGGTAAAGTAGTCTCGCTGGGGAGAACAAAAGGTCCCCGATTTTGCAGACACTAATACCGGCCTTGTTCATTAGCATAAATCTGCATAAGTAATTATGCACCATAATTAAAAAAACTAAAGTTACGAGAGCTGATTTTAGATGAGCATTTGTTTATAGTTAAATTCCATCCAACTCAGAATGTTCACGATGGCAGGGATTTTGTTTCTTTATTTATTCATTAAATTCTAAATTGACCCGAACTTTAAAAATACAATGTCAGTAAAAAAAAGGGCCGGGTGCAAACCCTAATTTTAGCTCAGCTTCATAAAGGCTCTATTACAGTCTTTAAATCTGATGAAATTGACTTGTTTTTCTTTTTCTTTTATTTCTCTTTAACTGTATTCTAGTTCCCTTTTTTTTAATATATTAGGGTGGATTTTTTAGGGGTAGTTGTTTTTGTCATTTTAATTAGTTGGTTCTGTATGGTTTTGGCATGTTGTGATGCTAGTATCCTTCAGATGTGGAACTTCTAAGTGTTGATAGGTGAAAAGTTACTAGTTAGATGCCGCTCCATTGATTATAATGCAGAATCAATTGCCACTTGCTGATGTGACAAGGGGAGAAGTACAAAGCTTTATTAATTCTGCAATATTCAAGCTGTAATGTGGTATCCCTACTCAAAGGGGTAGATTTATCACATATCACATGATCTGCTATAGTAGATCATGTCCACCTGACATCGCTAAATGCCAACAGCATACGCTGTCTGCTTTTATCATTACACAAGCATTTCTTGTGAAATACTTGTGCAATGCCACCTCCTGCACGTTCGTGGCTAATTGGCCACTAACAGGGGGTGTCAATCATCCCAATTGTATAAAAGATGGCGAACACAATTCTTACTTCCGACTGCTGCTTCATAACTGTCAGGAATCCACTCCATGATTTCTCTCTCACCTAAACTTACCTGCTCAGCTACACCACTCCCCTATTTAAGGCTTCTGTGCACATTAAACAGGTGCTTAGTTATTGTTGATTGCAGCTAGATACTACGCCATTCTTCCTGTGTTTTGCATTACTCAGGATCAAGCAAGCTTTACTCCATTTACAGGATTACAGAGTATTTAATTCCTGATTCAAACACCAAAAGCGCAAGTGAATTTGTGTGACAAACTTCTGCAGCACTGACCGCAGCTACAAGCAGCTGGTATCAAATACAGCAGTGAACCGCTGCAAGGCATAACTGAATTCCCTCAATTCTCAGGGTACAACTCCAGCATTTCTACATATCTATACCCCGGATTTCTAACCACCATCTAGAGAAACAGAATCAGGACTTACTTTAAGGAAAAGACTCCGGTTGTTCACGGAACTTAGCCACGCCCACCAGGCTCCGTGTTAGCTACTTCAGGATTATACACCCAGAGCTCTGAGGTAACTTGATATTTAACATCCACTGTTTCCCTGCTTGTACGTTGCTGTTGTACTGTACCTATTCAGAGCAACTCCGGTAACGGACTCCATTTACGCCCCTTAAGGGTGGGTCTAAAGTGAGACGCTGTCACTCAGAACACACAGACTGAACAGAGACGCAGGCAAAGCTGCAGCATCTAACCTCTCAGCTACAATTTGTGCAGTCTCTACCTGAATACTTTTTTGCATACTACGCCACTTACTCTAAACCTGTCTGCCATACAGTGAACTTTGCTGAACTTATTGCTTTGTAAATATTGTGAACTCAGAACTTACTTTATCCTTAAACACATAACACTGCTGACAACTTAAGTCACAGTAACTCCTGGGTTGTTAACTGGACACTCAAGTTGATACAACTATTATTTTGATTCAAAACAAAATTCACTACAAGTCATTCTGGGCATATAACTTATATTAGCACAGAGACTCAAGTGATACATTCCATCATTTAAGGAGATTGATCTACAGTTGTGATTCCCTAAACTCTAAGCAAGATATTTCTCACATATCTGACATAATAACTAAGCCACATATATGGATCCAGTAGATCTTCCTCAAGTGGTCTATAACCTCTCACAAAGAGTGGACCAACTCAGCCAGGGCTTAAGAGAACTCCAAGTGGAGAATGAAACCCTGCGCAAAGTAATTAAAGACACAGCTCCCACTAAGATCCAAACTATTGAACATTCACCTGAACCCTCGGTTTCCCCCCTGGATCTTTTTTATGGGGATAGAAGTCAGTATCGTCACTTCAAGAATGCCTGCCTTCTAATGTTCCATCTTAAACCCAGGACTTATCCGAATGATAACATCAAGGTCCTCACTTTGATTTCTTATCTCCGTGCAGAACCCAGGGTTTGGGCTGATAACTTGTATGAAACACATAATCCAGTCCTAAGCTCTCTTAACTCCTTCCTCACAGCAATGGATGAATTCTACTCAGACACCAACCTCCAACTCAGCGCTGAAGGAAAAATGAGAAAGTTAAAACAAGGGACAAGACCTGTTGAACTATATATAACGGAATTTAAACAGTTCGCCACGGATTCACAATGGAAGGAAATAGCATTGAGGAACCAGTTCAGACTGGGTCTCTCTGAGTCCCTCAAGGATGAACTCGCCAGAGTGGTTCTACCCGAAAACTTAGAGACACTCATGAAATTGAGTATGCAAATAGACCGAAGACTTCGTGAAAGGAAGAGCGAACGTCATAATCTTGATGTGGTTTTCAAGAAACCCTCCTATACTCCACAAGCACCACCCATACCTACTCCAAAACAGGCTGAAGCCATGGACATTGGCTTCATTCGTGGTCCTCTAACTGCTGAAGAACGTTCCAGACGCAGAAATAAAGGGTTATGTATGTACTGCGGATTAGAGAATCACACCGTCAGAGATTGTCCTTCTCTTGAAAGGAATAAATCCCGTAAGTGCTCATCTAATATAACCTCTCTAATTGTTCATAATAAACCAACTCACTGTAGTCTATTACTCTCTTTACAGTGGGAGCGAAAGCTACTGAAGAAAGAAGCAATCGTTGACACAGGAGCTCAGGGCAATTATATAGATCACTCACTTGTAACTCTAAATAAAATACCACTAATTAAAAAATTGAATCCTGTGTCTATTCGTGTGGTTGATGGTTCAGAAATCTCCTCAGGTCCCATCACTCACCACACCATCCCTATTCTCGTTACAATCCAGGGTTCACATCAAGAATTAATAACTTTTGATGTAATACTCTCCCCTCTATTTCCTATTGTTCTGGGGTTACATTGGCTACAATTGCATGAACCTTCAATAAATTGGAAAACTTTGCATTTCACTTTGGATTCAACATATTGCAAGCAATCTTGTTACCAACACTCTTCTATTCCTCTGTTACAGATTAATGATGTACAACCTGAACCTGATATACCCATTATCCCAGAAGTCTACTCCAAGTTTATTGAAGTCTTTAGCAAAAAAGAGGCAGAGACGTTGCCACCACATCGCTCTTACGACTGTCCTATAGATCTAAAACCCGGGACCACACCACCCTGCGGACGTCTCTACCCTCTCAATAAACATGAATTGGACCACCTCAAGGAGTACTTGGAGGAAAACCTAAGAAAAGGCTTTATACGTCCTTCCATATCATCTGCTGCCGCCGGAATATTTTTCGTGAGAAATAAGGACCAGTCTCTTCGTCCAATAATAGACTATAGAGAACTGAACAACATCACCAAGAAGAACAGGTACCCATTGCCACTCATCCCTGAACTGATTGAAAGACTTCAAGATGCAAAGATATACACAAAGTTAGACTTGCGAGGAGCCTATAACTTGATTCGCATCAGAGAGGGGGATGAGTGGCTCACTGCATTTAGGACAAGATATGGCCTGTATGAATATCTAGTCATGCCCTTTGGCTTAACAAATGCACCAGCAACCTTCCAATTCTTCATCAACGATCTCTTTAGAGATCTTCTGGATATCTGTGTCGTGGTATACCTCGACGACATCTTGATCTACTCCTCCACCCTAGAAGATCACATAAAGCATGTCAGTTGGGTTTTATCCCGCCTACAAGTCCATCGTTTATATGCGAAGGCTGAAAAGTGCTTATTCCATACTCAACACATCACATTTCTTGGATACCGCATTAGTCCTAGAGGTATACAGATGCAACAAGACATAGTTGATGCAGTTAAACTCTGGCCTCAACCCACAACCAGGAAACAACTACAACGGTTTTTGGGATTCAGTAACTATTATAGAAAATTTATTAAAAATTATTCTAAAATAGTAAAACCTCTTACAAGACTAACCAGCTCAAACATACCCTATAGATGGAATGATCAGGCTAACCAGGCCTTCCATTTTCTTAAGGAGTCATTCACTTCAGCCCCTATATTAAGTTTCCCAGATTCAACTCTCCCATACATTTTGGAAGTTGACTCATCAGAATATGCCTTGGGTGCAGTCCTATCCCAACGAAAATCCTTAAACTCACCTCTTCATCCAGTTGCCTTTTTCTCAAACACTTTATCTCCTGCAGAGATGAATTATCCCATAGGGGAAAAAGAACTGCTTGCTATTAAAAGGGCCTTCGAACATTGGAGACACCTTTTAGAGGGGACCAAAGATCTGATTATTATTTACACTGATCACCGCAATCTTGAGTACCTGCAAAAAAACAAGTCACTCTCAAGTAGACAAGTCAGGTGGAACCTTTACTTCAGTCGCTTCAATTACCAGATTATCTATAGACCTGTATCACGGAATGGAAAAGCGGACGCATTCTCAAGATTAATAGACAAGCCACCTTCTTCTTCTCCACCCACTTCGATAATTCCTCCTGATAGATTCCTTGGAGTAATGATGGTTTCGAAAAGTGACATCCAAACAGCACTTAAATCTGATAAGCAGATACCATACAACAAAGTCTCCTTCAACAAGGATCTATATTTCCATGGCACCAGACTATACATTCCAGGATCACTTAGGAGTCTACTGATAAGAGAATTCCATGAACCACCTCTTTCAGGACATCCAGGAATCCAACGAACTCTGGAACTCTTACAAAGATACTATTGGTGGCCAAACATGCTCATCACAGTACAGGATTATATAAAGTCTTGTAAGATTTGTACTGTTTCAAAGGCAGAGAAGAAACCTCCATACGGCTTTCTAATGCCTTTGCCCATTCCAAACTCTCCGTGGAACCATTTAGGAATGGACTTCATAGTCGATCTACCTCTCAGTTCTGGGAAAAATACCATCCTAGTTATTACAGATCTTCTAACTAAGATGGCACATTTTATTCCTTTTCATAAGATCCCCTCATCTTCTGAAACTGCTCAACTTTTCCTGGATAATGTAGTACGTCTTCATGGTCTACCCTCCATCTTGACAACTGATAGGGGAAGTCAGTTTACCTCCCGTTTTTGGAAACATCTCACCACAGCCTTACAAATTGATCATCGTTTAACTACCTCCTATCACCCGCAGACAAACGGTCAGTCAGAAAGAATCAATCATTGGTTAGAGCAGTATTTAAGATGCTACTGTGCTTTTCACCAACAGGACTGGTACAAATTTCTAAGTATGGCTGAATTCTCCTACAATAACACTTTAAACTCCTCTTCTCAAATGACACATTTTTATGCTAATTATGCATATCATCCTCGTTTATCGTTTAACTATTCTGGTGTTGAAGACATACCCTCCGTAGATGACTTACTACGTAAATTGACGGAAAACTATCTGCTACTGAAGAAGAACATACAACAGGCTCAGGCTTCCCAAAAGCGGTTCTACGATCTTAGAAGAAGACCTTCTCCTAGATACTCTGTAGGTGACAGGGTTTGGCTTTCCACTAAATTCTTGCGTCTCCAGGTACCTAGCAAATAGCTTGCCACTCTTTTCATCGGACCATTCCCAATTTCGAAAATCATAAATGAGGACGCTGTGGTTCTGGAACTTCCACCTAGCCTTAAAATTCACCCTTCATTCCATGTATCCCTCCTAAAACCTGTTGCAACTTTGGACAAAATTGAACAAGTGCTTCCTCCGGCATCTACCATCCTGGATGTGGACTCCTATGAAGTGCATGATATTTTAGATTCCAGAATTGTCAGTGGGATTCTCCAGTATCTCATTCGCTGGAAGGGGTTTTCACCTGAGGATGACACCTGGGAGCCTTCTATCAATGTTGATGCTCCTAGACTTATAGCTCGCTTCCATAGACGTTACCCTCGTAGACCCAAACCCCAAGCCGAGGGTCGGCTTGCTTGAAGGGGGGGATCTGTCAGGAATCCACTCCATGATTTCTCTCTCACCTAAACTTACCTGCTCAGCTACACCACTCCCCTATTTAAGGCTTCTGTGCACATTAAACAGGTGCTTAGTTATTGTTGATTGCAGCTAGATACTACGCCATTCTTCCTGTGTTTTGCATTACTCAGGATCAAGCAAGCTTTACTCCATTTACAGGATTACAGAGTATTTAATTCCTGATTCAAACACCAAAAGCGCAAGTGAATTTGTGTGACAAACTTCTGCAGCACTGACCGCAGCTACAAGCAGCTGGTATCAAATACAGCAGTGAACCGCTGCAAGGCATAACTGAATTCCCTCAATTCTCAGGGTACAACTCCAGCATTTCTACATATCTATACCCCGGATTTCTAACCACCATCTAGAGAAACAGAATCAGGACTTACTTTAAGGAAAAGACTCCGGTTGTTCACGGAACTTAGCCACGCCCACCAGGCTCCGTGTTAGCTACTTCAGGATTATACACCCAGAGCTCTGAGGTAACTTGCTATTTAACATCCACTGTTTCCCTGCTTGTACGTTGCTGTTGTACTGTACCTATTCAGAGCAACTCCGGTAACGGACTCCATTTACGCCCCTTAAGGGTGGGTCTAAAGTGAGACGCTGTCACTCAGAACACACAGACTGAACAGAGACGCAGGCAAAGCTGCAGCATCTAACCTCTCAGCTACAATTTGTGCAGTCTCTACCTGAATACTTTTTTGCATACTACGCCACTTACTCTAAACCTGTCTGCCATACAGTGAACTTTGCTGAACTTATTGCTTTGTAAATATTGTGAACTCAGAACTTACTTTATCCTTAAACACATAACACTGCTGACAACTTAAGTCACAGTAACTCCTGGGTTGTTAACTGGACACTCAAGTTGATACAACTATTATTTTGATTCAAAACAAAATTCACTACAAGTCATTCTGGGCATATAACTTATATTAGCACAGAGACTCAAGTGATACATTCCATCATTTAAGGAGATTGATCTACAGTTGTGATTCCCTAAACTCTAAGCAAGATATTTCTCACATATCTGACAATAACTCGGGCAGACACAGCAGCATCCGCTGCTTGTTAAATTCGTCCCAAAGCCTCAGCTGCTCAGTTCCAACGTTAATAAATACATCCATTTTCTGGTTTAAAGGACCATTAAATTCAGTAGAATTGCATAATCAACACATGCATAACAAAAAGATGCAAAAGAACTGTAACATTCAAATGTGATACTTTTCTTCCTTTCCCTTCTGACTAGGGATGGGAGAATGTGTTTATTTTCAAATTCGACTGTTAGAACGAATGTTATTGCAGAAATTCAATTTACATAATAGAATGTTGATAAGAACGAATATTCTTAAAAATTCTATTATCGAATGTTATTTACAGTTTTCTAATGTCACTTTCGAATTCGAATGTCACTTTCGAATTCGAATGTCACATTCAAATTCGAATGTAACATTCAAATTCGAATATTACATTTCTACAACACAATTGTAGACTAGAAATACTATTTTGAATTTGAATGTCACATTCAAATTTGAATGTAGCATTCAAATTTGAATATTACCTTTATTATGAACAGTTGTACACGAGAAATTCTATTTCGAATTTGAATGTGGCATTCGAATTCGAATGTCACATTCAAATTTGAATATTACATTTAAAAAACACAGTATTAGACTAGAAATACTATTTCAAGTTCGAATGTGACATTTGAATTCGAATGTAGCATACAAATTTGAATATTACATTTATTAAACACAGTTGTAGACTAGAAATACTATTTTGAATTTTAATGTTTCATTCAAATTCGAATATCACATTCAAATTCCAATATTCAAATTCAAAATTGAATGAATACATAGCTAAACATTCTATTATTCGAATGAATATTTTCGAATTTTATTGAAAAATTTGAAAACGAAAATTCGAAAAGAGAATGTTAGATGTGATTTTTTTTGGCTGGACAAAGTTTGTTTACTTTTTCCAATATCTTTTGTTTTAACTATTCTAAATAAAATGGATTTTTATATAATGATTTGAGAGTGAAGCCTACTGAGGATCCTCCTTTTTTTCTTAGAATGTTAGAATGTTATATAAACATTCAAAATTCGATTTGAACGAACAAATGTATCAAAATTCATTTTAAATTTCAAATTTTTAGAAACATTCGCCCATCCCTACTTCCGACCTGTCTGTGTATCATGAGGCTGCCATCAGCAAATCACAGGCTCATATATATATTTATATATATATATATATATATATATATATATATATACAGTATATATATATATATATATATATATATATATATATATTGCAAGTTCTCTCTGAATCATAGAAGTTTAATTTTAGTTTCCCATTAAATAAAATATTGCTCAAATCAGACTTTTAAACTATGACACTTGTACACAGCTTAAAGTTATGTTGAGTGATGATTGCAGATACAAATGGTAATTATATCACAACAACACTAAATTGAATTTAATTCATTGGACACTCAGAAATTATATTAATGGTTAAATTAAAATTAATTTTACTGTATTCAAACATATTAAGAAGCTATTTTCAACAGTGGACATATGTTAGTTTGGCACTGGCCAGATGTCTTTGGATAAAACTCTGTAAAAATCCCCTTGAAATTCATGTGAGATTTTTCATGAGTTAATATGATTTTAGTTGCCGTAGTGAGTCAAGACAGTTCAAGATTTATTTTGGGTAGGATGAAAAACAGAGGAGAGATGGTAAGCTTCTCTAAATAGGTGGGTTTTCAAAGACTCTCTGAAGCTATACAAGGTTGGAGACAGTCTTATGGTGCAGGGTAGAGAGTTCCAGAGGACATCAGCAGTGTGTGAGAAATCTTGGAGGCGTGAGAGGGATGTAGAGATAATAGAAGTGAGAAGAGATGTAGGTTAGACTAGAGATTGATGGAAGAGGATGGGTTGGGTTGTATTTAGATATAAGAGAAGAACTATAGGTATAGATTAGTGTAGACTTAATAGTTACGCATGAGCGAAAAGGGGTTTATTGCAGGTGTTTATGCTGGTCAGGTTTGTTGCTCGTATTACAAGCTGAAAGTAAACGAGATCCCTTGAGCGCAATTGAAATTAATGTGCATCAGGTTAGAGCGACCTCAGAGTATATATATATATATATATATATATATATATATTCATTAAAATTATGGTGGAGATAAAAGTCTGAGATTAAAATCCTCCATGTCTCAAAAGTAAATCAATACAAAATGTTTGCATAGGAAATTAGCACATCCAGGCAATATTTATAATATATTTATATTTCAAAGCCGAATTAGCGCACTTGAGCATATGCGATCAGGTTTGCACCCGAGCAGGGTGTTAGGTTTTTCCCACTTTTTTGCTCCATTGACTTCTATGGAGGGATAGGTTATTGCTTGTGCAATATTCTAAATTTGAGAGCACAAAGAGAGAGCGCCTAATGGTGTAATATCGTCGAGATCAAACAAAAACAGTATCTGCCAAGTGGATACTCACAAATAAGTTGGCACTCGCAAGTAGTGCATACAGGCGGGCTGACCTTTGTACAGCAGTCAGTACGCTGAATGTGTGGAAGTCGTATCGGAGATCTGTTGTGATAGAAAGGAAACACAAAAGACCAATGGTGCAATATCGTCTGAACCCAGATGGACACGAAAAAGACACAGTATCAGCAAGATGTATACTCACAATGGAGTTGGCACTCACAGGTAGTGCATTCAGGCAGGCTGACCTTAATACAGCAGTCAGTACGCTGATTGTTTGTAGCCGTTATCGGCTCAGGCTTGTCCTCTGCACACAGCATGTGCACTGGATTATCGGCTGTGGCTCAGCTGTTCTCTGGTAGGAGGAAATCCTCTGGGTGTGACGTGAACAAACTAAAATATGCACCTGGAGCTTAGTGGAAGTTCAGAGCATACCCAGTGCATACAGGTTGTTATTCAGATTCGTTAGTAACAGAATAGAAACCAGTGACTAAAAACTATATTTAAAAACACTGGTACGAAAAAAGGAAGTCAGCAGACAAAATGTGTAAGTATATACTTACCTGATGAAACGGCCAGTGAGCATTATCGGACGAGAAACGCGTTGTATTTAGCTCCAAATAAATTCCCTTTTAATTATTTTTACCCAGCATTTTGTCCGCTGACTTCCTTTTTTCGTACCGGTGTTTTTAAATATAGTTTTTAGTCACTGGTTTCTATTCTGTTACTAACGAATCTGAATAACAACCTGTATGCACTGGGTATGCTCTGAACTTCCACTAAGCTCCAGGTGCATATTTTAGTTTGTTCACGTCACACCCAGAGGATTTCCTCCTACCAGAGAACAGCTGAGCCACAGCCGATAATCCAGTGCACATGCTGTGTGCAGAGGACAAGCCTGAGCCGATAACGGCTACAAACAATCAGCGTACTGACTGCTGTATTAAGGTCAGCCTGCCTGAATGCACTACCTGTGAGTGCCAACTCCATTGTGAGTATACATCTTGCTGATACTGTGTCTTTTTCGTGTCCATCTGGGTTCAGACGATATTGCACCATTGGTCTTTTGTGTTTCCTTTCTATCACAACAGATCTCCGATACGACTTCCACACATTCAGCGTACTGACTGCTGTACAAAGGTCAGCCCGCCTGTATGCACTACTTGCGAGTGCCAACTTCTTTGTGAGTATCCACTTGGCAGATACTGTTTTTGTTTGTATCATTTTGATCTCGACGATATTACACCATTAGGCGCTCTCTCTTTGTGCTCTCAATTTTACAGTTTACCCGACTTACCACCGGTTTGGAGTGGAGCAGCCTTCCAGAATTACAGATTCTGACAGCGTTTATTTCACCTATCTCCTATATACTGTGGACTTTACTGTGAAATCAAATTCGTTTGTATTTGTATTTTTAATTTTTAATATAATTTTTTTATTATATTATTAATATTATATCACTCCTTCTTTGCACAGTCTATTGGTTGACATTTAATTGTAAGTTATTTTCCAGTACACACCATATATTTTTGTGAATATTTGATTTATGGATTCAGACACATAAGTTTCTTCGATTTACACTAAAGAACGTTTTTGTAACGCTAAATTTTATTTTTTCACATAAGTGCTAACATAATTACAATATGAACATTGTATGAGCACTAGCAGATTCACGATTTCTATTTATTTTTGTAGACACACAAGTATATAAAACACGCACAATTCTTCTTGCATAATATAGCGCACCCTATTGTATGATTCAATATCATACTTTTTTATTAATATTCTAAATTTGGCTTTTTATGCTTGTTGGGTTAGCGCATGAGCAAAACCAGTTTACTTTCTACTTGTAAAACGAGTGCTACCAGATGCGTACAAAAAGCTTACTTCTAGCACATTTAAACACTTAAGCCCATAGTTGGGAGTGAGGCTGTTGATTGCTTTATAGGTTAGGGTTAATACTTTAATTTGTATTCTAAAGTGCATTGGGAGCCAGTGTAGAGACTGGCAGAGCAGAGCAACTGATGTAGATCGACGACTTATGTGGATGAGTCTAGTTGAAGCCTTCATTATAGATATCAAGCACATTTACAAATACAAATAACAGTTATTCTAGCTGAATAAAATGGCTTAGAAAAAAAAAAAAACACAAAAAAGTTTGTATACAATGCTTTGAATGGGAGTTACAGAGTTTTCTTTTTCTCTTGTGGGGAGTTCAAGAATGCCTGGAATAAGCATATTGATATCCTATGATCTAATTAAAGGAACATGAAACCCACATTTTTTCATTCATGATTTAGAAAGAACATGCAATTTTAAACAACTTTCTAATTTACTTCTATTATCTAATTTTCTTCATTCTCTTGATATCCTTTGCTGAAAAGCATAGCTAGATAGGCTCAGTAGCTGCTGATTGGTGGCTGCACATAGATGCCTCATGTGATTGTCTCACCCATGTGCATTGCTTTTTCTTCAACAAAGTATATCTAAATAATTAAGCTAATTAGATAATAGAAGTAGATTGGAATGTTGTTTAAAATTGTATTCTCTATCTGAATCATGAAAGAAAAATTTTAGGTTTAGTGTCCCTTTAAGTTTACACTTTATTCTAGCCAACTTAATCTGTATTGTCTAGATGGTGTGTTAGTAATGTGAGAGAGTCACATTTCAAGATTGATGCAGCCTGGAACTGGGATCTGCATCATGCTAGAAATGGTTAATTATACCACTAGTAAACTTTTGTATATTTTCATTGTATTTAATACTATTTTCTTTTATGATAGTGACGTTATAGGCTGAGCCCCAAATCATTTTAACAGCTAAATTATATTACTTCAACCAATGAAGAAAGGCAGCTGGGGATAGGGGAACAATTTAATAATTACTGTAGTAATTTAACATTTTTTATTTGGTCTATACAGTTTTCTTTTGCTTAGTTTCAACTGAAATCTAAGATGTTTTGTTGTGATGTGATAGCTAGTAAATGTATCTTAGATATGATGCTAGGATCATTTTCTTTTATGTGTATCCCATACTAAGAGTCACACCTCACAATGAGCCAGATTACAAGTGGAGTGGTAGTTTGCTCTTGTGTTTCGAGTGTTAAAACTGCTAAAATTAAAAAGTTTGCGCTCTCTCATTCGCAAAGTCGTAATAAAACAAATAGACTTTAATAAGTAGCAAATGCAAAATCGCATTCACCCATAGACTTCAATGGAACCGAAAAAGTTGAAAAAAACCCCACCTACAAGTCACTCCAACACGAATGCGGTTATTTAAAAGAGCAACATAAATAGATAATATTGCATATTTCATAATCCAATGTTCTACACATAGCAGAATATGTTCTATTTATTCTTAAAGATATATTTAAATATATATCTGATGGATATTTGCAAAACTATATATTTATACCTTTAAATATAGATGATTATATATAGCTATAGATATATACAGATATATATATATATATATATATATATATATATATATATATATATATATATAGGAATATCTATTTAAAAATACTCTGAACATATTCCCCTATATGTGAACAACATTGGAATGTAAATTATTTACAATAAATACATAGTATAACATTTTATTATATAAGAATAATGCATCAATATGCTTTAACCTGTTTTAATCTTCTGCAAAGGGCACCAATGCACATATACTGTATATATATAGACATGTATATGTATGTATCTCTATGCTAAAGCCCTTTGCATCAAATTTTTTTCTAACACCTGAGACTTCATATCTTTGAGCCCTTATACAGTAACTTTTTTATTTTGTTTTAAATATTTTTTATTAGATGATGTTAATGTGAGTGTAACTGTATTTTAAATGATTTTTTATGTGTTTTGTGACACTTTTTTGACTCACGTAACTGTTAACCAGAGCTCTGAAGTCGCGGTAATCATTCAACTTGTAATATGGGAGGAACTTGACTTGTGTGTAAACGGCCATGAAAGCCTGATATCACTTGCACATAATCTATAATGCTCCACTCATAGTCTAGCCCAACATTTGTGGTTGATGGGGCGTTACCATTTTGTGCAATGGGTATGGGGTTCTGGGCGGATAATGGGTGTGTCCGAGGATCAGCTGGCATGGGTGAGGCTAAGGGAAACTTCAAATAGTGACATATGTAGGTCTCAGAGGGACAGAGCTCAGAATTGGGTACTGTCGCTCTCAAACAAGGATGTTTGGGAGGTATGCTCAGTATCCACAAACTTTAACATTGCAATGTATTGTCTGTAAATAAATTTACAATTTAAAGAGACATAAAACCACTAATAATACTTTGTTATTTTTTTATGCATTATTATTTGTCTGTAGCAATGCTTATAAAGGGATTAAACAAATAGTATTATGAGTTGAAAGTAAACTGTTTTGGCTCTCACGCTAACCGGACGAGCACAAAAAGCCGAACTTAGAACATCGTGCACATGATAAATTATTCCCCCATAGAAGTTAATGGAGCAAACAAAGTGGTAAAAATAAAACACTCTCGCACAAACCCGATTAAATATTCTCAAGTGCGCTAACCTGACATGAAAATATGAATATTTCACATTCCAATGTTCCCCACATAGAAGAATATGTTCTATTTATTCATAAATAAATATTCCTATATTTATCTGATGGTATTTTAGTATATTATATATATTTATACCTATACAGGTGGCCCTCATTTTACAACGGTTCAATTTACACCGTTTCAGAATAACAACCTTTTTTTCCAGTCATGTGACTGCTATTGAAAAACATTGAAAAGCAGTGCATTTATTAAAATAGCCATTAGGTGGAGCTGTCCGCTTGTGTTGCAGCAAAACCAAGCAAGCTGAAATTAATCAGTTTAACCAGACCTGAGCTATTGAGCAGATTTCCAAGGAACAAGAGCTTCCTGTCTATAAATCAGTCCAGATTGGAATGCATAGAAAGAACTGTTTGCAGAAAAATGCAAGTGAAATCTGTGGTGTGTGATTATTTTATTAGGTTTATAATGCTGTTTAGCAAATGTTTTTGTTCATTTAACTTAGTTTAATTATATATTCTGTGTTGTGTGATTATTTTATTAGGTTTATAATGCTGTTTAGCATTTAAAGTCTTCATTTCAAAGCTTTAAAAATAATGTATTAGATGTTGCTTATGCCAATTTTGAGAGGGGCCTGGAACCTATCTCCCTCACTTCCCATTGACTTACATTATAAACTGGGTTTCAATTTACAACTGTTTCGATTTACAACCATTCCTTCTGGAACCTAACCCGGCGTAAACTGAGGGCTTCCTGTATACATGATTATATATAGGTATAGATATATACATATATATATAAATATCTATTTATAAATACTTAGAGCATATTCTGCTATGTGCAGAATATTGGAATGTGAAATATTTACAATAAATACAATTTACAATAAATAAATACAAAGTATAACA